>NC_142937.1:22611525-22624025 GCF_046866305.1 Octopus bimaculoides
ACACACCTTCAGAACACTAACACACATTCAATAGATATATACACTTACATCCAATCACCAAACAACCACACACAAATACACACATACACATATACATACATACACTCACACGTCCACAGAGATACATATAGACACGCATAAACACACACATACACATACAAATACGCGTAAACTGACATCGAGTTATATAAACAGCCACATACGAACGCACAGACACTTATACATACATGCATACAGACAGACATACACACATACGCATACACCAACTGAGACACACAGTGTTTAAGAGAAAGGAAGAGAGAGAAAGAGAGAGAGAGAGGGGGAGAAAGGCACAGAGGACGAACAGAGATGCACAGAGATGCACACGTATCACATACACGTACACAGACACGCGTACACGTACAACAATAGCCACTTTTTGTTTGTTCGTAGCATTTATTTAGACAAAACGCTGAAAAGATGTTCGCCATTTTCGACATTGATATTGCTGGTCCATCAAAAGGTGTTCAGTGTGCTGGAGAATACAAGCTTATTATTGCATTTTACCAGCCATTGTGCTCGCGTTGTTTCTACATCAATACAGTTAATACACATTTCCATACCCTTACACAACTTGTGAATGCGCTTGGAAAGATTTTTCCGGAACATATAATGGTATATCTACTTCGTTTGAAAATTGTTAATTCATAACACCCCTACACAAATGTATATATATATATATATATATATACATACATGCATGTAGATACGTATGCATACACACGGACGCACGCATGCACGTATGCTCACATGCATGCATGCACATTAAATTCGTTGCGTACGAACGTGCACCGAGTTTGACTAGAGTAATATACAACAGGATCAGTGTATGTGTTTGTGTGGTTGTATGCTTACATGCGTATGTGCTTATATATATATATATATATATATATGTGTGTGTGTGTGTGTGTGTGTGTGTGTGTGTGTGTGTGTGTGTGTGTGTATACACATACATAGAGAGTGAGTAGTGAGTAGGGAACGAGAGACGGAGAAATAGAGAAACATACATACATATATATGCTTACATCAAACTGCATATATATATATATATATATATATATATATATATATATATATATATATATATATAGACACATACACATGCATAAATATACACACATACACGCATGCGTATGTGAGTTTGTGTATAAAAACACATAGCCATACATTTATAAATATGCATCCATATCCATCTCAATATATCTATATACATATTATGTATACAGAGAAGAGAAAGAGAGAGAGAGAGCGAAAATGAGAGAGAGAGAGAAAGAAAGACAGGGGGCGAGAGAGAGAGAGAGAGAGAGAGAGAGGGAGGCTAATAGATTCAGATGTAGCTTCTTAAGTACATATATATATCTTTGTGTTTCCGTTAACATCATATAAAGTGATGTGAATTATATAAAAATGCCATAGTTTCCGCACATATTAAAGAAAGAAATTTTCGTTTGTATATTTCAAAGATTCAACCATACCAGTTCTGTTTAAGATAGAAATAAAATCGATTTAACGGGACCATATCGAACGGATATTTGAATATATTTTACATTGTGGCAATCTTTGTACACGAAAGAGAAACTTTTTGTCCAATGATCACATGATCATAAATGATGTCTTTGTAACGCTTTTATTTCAGCTTCTGTTTCTCTGTAATCTGCAGGTAAGGGCTTCCGTTTTGAAGAATGTGTACAGCCCTAGTACTTGAGGCTTTCATCTCTTTTTACTTGTTTCAATCAGTGGACTGCGGCCACGCTGGAATACCGCCTTAGAAGGTTTTACTAGAACAAATCAACACCAGTACTTAAATATCTTTTAAAATCTGGTACTCATTCTATCGCTCCTTTGGCCAAACTGCTAAGTCACGGAACGAATGCAGACACAAAGACAAGTACATACATACATACATATATACGTGTGTGAGTGCTCCAGCATGGTCACAGCCTTAGGGACGAAACATGTAAAATGATAAAAGAATACATAAATTGAGGGGATAATTATAACCCCGGCTATCCTCTTTTTAGTACTTCATATAAGAATCCGGTACTCAAAATATTCAGTTAACAGAATATACATAGCTCTGTGGTAAGAAGCTTGATTCCCAGCCACATGACGGCGCGTTCAGTCTCACTGCGTGGTCCCTCATGCATGTGTCTTCTACTACAGACTCGGGCCGACCAAAACCTTGCGAGTGCATTTGATATATGGAAACTGAAAGAAGCCCGTCGTATATATATATATATATATATATATATATATATATATATATATGTGTGTGTGTGTGTGTGTGTGTGTGTGTGCGTGTGTGTGGGTGTGTTTGTGTGTCTCTGTTTGTCCCTCCACCACCATCACTTGACAACCGATGTTGGTGTGTTTACGTAATTTAGTGATTCAGCGGAAGAGACAGAAAAAGTACTAGGGTTACAAAGAATATGTTTTGAGGTCAATTTGTTGGACTAAAGGCGGTGCTCCAGCATGGCTGAAGTAAAATTACTAAAACAAATGAAAGAATATATATATATATATATATATATATATATATATATATATATATATATATATATATATATATATAGGGAGAATTCACAAAAAAACAACAGACGAAACAAGTAGTGTAGAAAACAAACAGATGTATTAGTATAACGCTCGGGAATTGAAAAAGTCTTTAATGTTTCGAGCCTACGCTCTTCCACAGAAAGAAACACAGAAAGAAACAAGTAAAGGGAAAATGAGTATAGTGGTTAGCAATCTAACATGGCGAATATATATATATATATATATATATAAAATCAAAACATAGATGGAACAAGAACGTAACAGGCGACAACAAAACATTCAGACAGTAGGTGATACAAATAAGGACAGGAAAAAACAAGGACGGGACATTCGGAGCTTTCAAACTTCAGTCGAGAAGCAGACTGTCTTTGCAGTTTCGGCCGTCGCAAATCCACTCACAAAGCATTGACCGGTCCACTCCTTAATAGAAGACACTTGTTACAGTGATATTCTAATACTGAACGCAAAACCACGTTGTTGCATAATAATCTTCTTAGCTTCACAGAGATGTCTGCGCCTTGATAAATTTCTTCAAGCGATCTAACTAAACTGATCTCACATTATCTGGTTGGGTAATATCTTAACCATCTCACAACTGCGAGTCACGGATGCAAATATAAAACACTCCCGTTGGTTGGATTTGAACTCAGGATGCCAAGCCAATGAAACACTCGTTAATCAACAGAGTTCATACAACGAGGTGTCCATTGATACGTAGGTGAGAGAGATGCTGAAAGTTGTATATTATGTTTTAGTGGCACAGAACAATGCCGATAAGGAAGTAGACATACAAGAACCAGGTCAATCGGAGAATTTGAAACCTTCAACGAAAATTAAAGAAAAGATTGCGTATTATTTAATATCGTTCCTGTTGGTTAAAGCCGGTGAGACGGCGGAATCGTTAGCACGTCGGTCAAAATGTTTAACGGTATTTCTTTATTTTCTGAGTTCAAGATCGCGCTGATTATCGGGGTCGATAAAAGGAAATATCTGTCAAGTACTGAGTTTGGTGTAATCGACTTGCCCCTCCCCTCAGAACTAAGGACCTTAAAGAAGAACATTATGATACTGGTCGTTTATACGCCATGGAAACCAAATAAGCAGCCTTGTAATCCCAAAGACTAAAAAAAGAAAAAGAGAAAAGCAAGAAAAACTAATTCTGCTTATCTTTCTAGCAGAATCGTTAGGAAGTTAGACTAAATGCTTAGCTGCAATTCTTCCAGATCCTTACGATCTAAGTTCAAATGCCACTAAAGTCAACCTTACCTGCATTCCTTCGAGATCGAGAAGGTAAACTATTAGTGAAATACGAGAGCTGATATAATCGACTTGCTCTTTTTCATAGAAATTGCTGGCCTTAAACCTTGCAACAGACCGGCATCGCATTCAAGGGAAATGTTGTGACCGATCTTGTTAGTCTTAAAGTTCAAGAAAATATTCTTTTTAATTTCAGGTTGCTTATATTTCTAGCATAATGGCTGGCACCTAGGACTAAATGCTTAGCGGTATCCCTTCCGGTTCTTTATATTTAAGATAGAATCTGCCAAGGTCAACTTTGTCTTTCATCTTTTCGAGGTCGATAAAATACAGACAAGTTCAGTTCACGTACTGATGTAAGATCGATGTATGAGACTTGTTTCGACCCACAAAATTGCTGGCCTAAAAGTCTGCAACGGAACGGCATCCCTTTCAGGGAAAATGCTGTGATCTCAGTCGCTTGTACAGCATGGAAAATCAGGTGAACAGCCTTAATGTGAAGGCGCATGGCTTAGTTGTTGGGGTTTTCGGTTCATGATCGTTATGTCGTAAGTTCGATTCCCGGCGGCGCGTTGTATTCTTGAGCAAGACAGTTTATATCACCTTGCTCTAGTCCATCCAGTCAACAAAAATGAATTATACGTGTAATTCAAAGGGTCGGTCTTGTCACATTCTCAGTCACGCTGAATCTTCGTGAGAATCACGTTAAGTTCACGCGTGTCTGTGGAGTGCTCAGCCACTTAGAAGTTAATTTCAGGAGCAGGCTGTTCTATTCCTTGAATCAATAGGAACCCACGTCGTCGTAAATCTATGGAATGCCAGTTACCAGCCTTATGAATCCTAGAATTATAAATAATAAATAAATAAAAATTCAGGCTGAATATATTTCTCAGCAGCGTTCACATACGTTATTTAATTTCAGTTTTATTAATTAAACCGCAATTATCACAACGCAATTCTGACAGCTGAAAACGAAGCGACAAATGTATCATGGCGTACTCGAAGTATTTCGCCTCTCCATTTCATTAATCTTCTTTCTTTTCAGAATTCGTGTGTTATTTTTATGTTGTTATTGTTTCAACGTATTTGAAGTATATCAGCAATAGCCGAGTAATTATTGAATTTTGTTCACACCTCAGTTAATGGCTAATTGAGTGTTTTCAATCACGTTGTATGAAATGTATTTATTTAGTGAAGCACAACACAGCATATTTGTGATTAAATTTGTAAATAGAATAACAATGGCTTGCTCAATAAACACATGCGTAGACTTGCTGTGGAAGGAGAACTTCGTCGTGGTTAAACGACAGAAATTTCAGCACCTAGGGAGAAAAATCGAGTTGACTTTTGATCCCTATCACTGAACCTACTGTTGACAACCCTCTGTATTACCTGCGGGATACATTTTTGCAGTGATATAATAAAAATGTGTTTCATAAACATACGACGGTAAATCAGTTTGGAAATTTAATGATATATGTATTGTCACTGGACAATTCATATTCTCATAGATAATGTTGTAAAATGTCTATTAGCTTTACGATGTCCAGCTATGTCTTATACCGAGCATGATCGAACCAGAGAGTCAATGCTAGAGCCTTTACATGCTAATTGGTTTTACTAGCAATGACAGTCAAGTTTCCATGAAATTACACCATATTATCTGAAAAGAAACACTTTAGATATTGTAGTATTGGATATTGTTGTTGTTGGCACTCCGTCGCTTACGACGTCGAGGGTTCCAGTTAATCCAATCAACGGAACAGCCTGGTCATGAGATTAACGTGCGAGTGGCTGAGCACGCCACAGACACGTGTGCCCTTAACGTAGTTCTCGGGGATATTCTGTGTGACAAGACAGGCCCTTTGAATTACAGGCAAAACAGAAAGAGGAAGTAAGAGTGAGAGAAAGTTGTGGGGAAAGAGTACAGCAGGGTTCACCACCATCCCCTACCGGAGCCTCGCGGGGCTTTAGGTGTTTTTGCTCAATAAACACTCACAACGCTCGGTCTGGGAATCGAAACCGCGATCCTATGACCGCGAGTCCGCTGCCCTAACCACTGGGCAATTGCGCCTCAACAGTATTGGATAGTATAGCATGTAAAAAAAACAAAGAGCTGAGGGCAACGGCCTGAACGCTCTTTGATCATAGATCTGTTCAATTAGCACTTACTTCAGGCTACACCAGAAATACATCAACAACTGCAATCGAGCATAGACGAGAGTAGCGAGTTGCAAAATATTTCGGGCAGTTTTTTATAAATAGGTTTTGAAATAATCAATTGTTATTGCAACTGCTTTTAGGATTGTAAATGATCAAGACGGTGGAATAGTAGTAGCAAACAAACCGAGTCACCGGTAACACATTTTCACCCTGGACCGTCCTCTGTCTAAATCCATGAAACTTAAGTACCAAAATACAATTTGATTTTTAAGCATTAAGTTGATACTACAGTTCTATCTTTCAATCATTTCAAGTTGCAAAAACTGAAAAAAACAAGGAGCGTTTCTATGGATCCTTAGGATTGGAGGAAAGAATAAGATGGTCTTTCAAGTATGTCAAAACTATTAAATTGCAGTATCTAGGAACGGCTACAGGTATTGCTTTTTATTCACTCACAGAGGGGCATCGATAGCACTAGTCATCTGCCATTTCCACTCGCTTACACTCCCCTCACTTCTCTTTGCATAAGATTTTATTCAATCCACCAAACTTTCCATTAGACCCTATTACCGATAATTTCTTACCAGAGCATCGACATTCTCGAATATTACCAACCTGACCCTTTTGTCCGTGCAGTCGCAGATTCGGTTGGTTTAAACAGAAAACTGATCTTGAAGGGCCTAGGAATGCTAAGCATACAATCCTTCCATCCAGGCCACACAAATGATAAAATACCTCATTTACGGAAACACAGCGTAAGTCAAAAGTGAAATAAATTCAAGCATTACAAAGCGTCACTGTGAGATTGAATAAAAATCTAAGCAAATTTTTTCCTATGCGACTGTTGCACAGAAAAAAAAAGACAGAGCGGATTTCCCAACGGGAGTCTCAAGCCATCTCTCCCCTCTCTCTCTCTCTCTCTCTCTCTCTCTCTCTCATACACACACACACACACACACACACACACTCACACACACACACACGCACACACACACACATATATATATATATATATATATATATATATATATATATATATATATATATATATGTATATATATATATATATGGCTATGTGGTTAAGAAGCTTAGTTTGTAACTATGTAGTCTCATGGTTCAGTCCACTGCACAGTACCTGAAGGAAGTGTTTTCTACTATGGCCCCAGGCCGGCCACCACCTTGTGAATGAATATGGTAGATGGAAACTTCATGGGGGTCCGTTGTATATATGAGTATATTTGCGTGTTAATGTGTTTTCTGTTTGTGCTTGTCCTTCCAACGCTTGATGAGCAGTGTTGATTTGTTTACGTGCCCGTAACTTAGCAGTTTGGCAAAAAGAGACGAATTAATACCAAGATTATAAGAAATTAGTACTGGGGTTGATGTGTTCGACTAATCCCTTTAAATCGGTGTCTCATCCAGCATGGCTGCAGTCCAATGACTAAAACGAGTAAAAGAAAGATCAAAGATATATAAACATACGCATACACTTGCATATATTCGTACAGTGTAGGCATATGTACGTGAAGGTGCATGACTCAGTGGTTAAAGCGTCGGACTCACAATCATGAGGTAGTGAGTTCGATTCCCAGACGGGGATGTGTTATTTTCTTGAGCAAGACACTTTATTTCACGTTTCTCCAGTTCACTCAGCTGTAAAAATGAGTTGTGACGTCAATGATGCCAAGCTGTATCGGCCTTTGCCCTTTCCTTGGATGACATTGGTGGCGTGGAGAGGGGAGGCTAGTATACATGGGCAACTGCTGGTCTTCCTTAAACAACCTTGTCCGGACTTGTGCCTCTAAGGGGAACTTTCTAGGTGCAATATCACGGCCATTCATGACCGAAGGAAGTCGTTACCCTAGGCATATGTACGTTTTCATATTGTTAATGCTGTCGTTCTTTCTCTTGACGTCACTGTTGTTCCTGTTTTACCCAGATATTTTTATGATCCAACATGAATAAACTATTACCAACAGTATTCTAGTCGTGACTGCTGTCTTTTTTTCTTTTTTCTTTTTTTGTCTAGGCTGAGTGAAAGCGACGACAATGAGTTTGACTTTGTCTTTTATCCTCTTAGATTTAATAAATTAATCATTTACGACAAAGCATGCCCAGCATATTGAGCAAGACGGGAATATTTCGTTTAATTTGGTGACAGCCATCTGGCTGTTTCAGAGCTGCGTGACTACTTACACGCATCATCGGCTTTTTGTATTTTTAGCTGCTATTTATTTTATGGACAAAAGATTACAAAAAATAAAAAGCTATCCTAAACCAACGTTGGTGTGATTTTCAGCTACAATAAATAATCAATGGGCAAGGCTACATCTTGTTTAACATTAAACCTCATAATGTTTGGTACTTTCCTGTGTATACAGGCGTGTATACAGGTACGTATACATATGTATGCACACACACACACTCACTGCGAACACATGTATATATAAGTGTGTATATATATATGTATATATCCTTTTTTATCTTTTTACTTGCGGCCATGCTGGGTCACTGCCTTTCAACGATTTTTAGTTGAAGGAAGCGGTCCCGGTAAAACTGGTACATAAACACAACAGTTGTCAAACGGTAATGGGGGACCAAACACAGACACAGAGAAACACAGACACGCACACACGCGCGCGCGCGCGTATTTATAAATATATATATTCGAGATAGGCCTCTTTCATTTTCCGTTCACCAAATCAACTCATAAGGCTTGGTCGGTCCGAGGCTGTAGCAGAAGACACTTGCCCAAGGTTCCACGCATGGTGACTGAACCCGGAAGTACATGATTGGGAAGCGAGCTGCTTATCACACAGCCATCACTGTGCTTGTACCCCCCCCATATATATGTGCGTGTGTGAGTGTGTGTATGTGTGTGTGTGTGTGAGTGTGTGTGTGTGTGTGTGTGTGTGTGGGTGTGTGTGTAGGACATATCATACTAGCATTGAGAAGTCAAATGCAGCCCGACTACACGCTGGATTTCAAAGTATGCCACGGTTATGGAATTAACCCATTGCAGATCAGGAATTGGACATCTTCACACAAAATATTCAAAGTATTGTACTCAGAGTACTGTATGTAAACGTTCCACGTATGTATAATGCTTTAAATGTATTCCTGTCTTTCAATGATACTGAGGTCTATTGATTTCGTTGTTGCTCATTTGGTATATATGCCCGCGCTCGGCTGTGTGTGCGCGTGTGAATATATGTCTAAATGGATATATAGACAGATAGATAGATGTATGTATACATATATATGCACATATGTATGTCTTTATGTATATATATATATATGTGTATATATAGTTGAAAAATTTAATACTGACAAGTACACATGGACTCCTGCACACACATATACATACATTATACACACATAGCCCCCACGCAAAGAACAAGATAGAAATAAGCCGACGATATTTTTTCATCAGCTGCTGATTATGAATCAATGTAGTTTCGACGCATTAGTCAACACCGCTACACGATTGCCACAGCGCGCTTGAGTTATAGATGTTAAAGCAAGACAACAAACGTACAATATTAAACGAAAAATGATCTCGGAAAGCTAAGGCGAAGTGAGGAAGGATATTAAAGAGTGCGTAGAGAAAATATTCTGACAAGGAAATATATTTACAGCAAGCTGAAGACGAATGTGCGAAGTACCACACACACACACACACACACTCACACACACACGCACACACACACCCACGCACGCACACACACACACACACGCACACACACACACGACGGGTCTCTTTCAGTTACCCGTCTACCAAATCTACTCACAAAGCCTTGCTGTTGTACAAGACAAGCTGCCCCGCAGTGGCACTGCACCCGGAACCATTTATATATATATATATATATATATATATATATATATATATATATATATATATATATATATATATTTACTTTCTCTTACTTGTTTCGGTCCATGCTGGTGCACCACCTTTAGTCGAATAAATCGATCTTAGGACTTATTCTTTTGAAGCCTACTACATATTGTATCGGCCTCTTTTTGCCAAACCTCTAGGTGACAGGGACGTAAACACACGAACATCGGTTGTGAAGCGATGGTGGGGGACAAACAAGAAACACATACGTATACACACACACACACACACACACACACACACACACACATATATATATATATATATATATATATATATGACTGGCTTCTTTCAGTTTTTGTCTACCAAATCCACTCACAAGTCTTTGGTCGGCCCGACACTATAGTAGAAGACACTTGCTGAAGATACTACGCAGTGGGACTGAACCCGGAACCATGTGACTAATAAGCAAGCTTCTTACCACACAGCCACATATATTAGTGTTGTGGAACCCACTTCATGGTGATGTGTCAGAAGAGGTGAAACGTTGTCACACTTACATCGACAACCTGATTGCAGACACTGGCCTGGAATGTATCCGGGACCTCGAGGTAGTGATGATGAACCGAGAAGTGTAACGGGTGGACTTTGTGGCTTCGGCTCGGGCTGGAACCCGGCCATAACAATAATAATTATGTTCCATTAAATATTTCGATTTACTATAATTACGAAGTACTTCCCTATTTTGTTGATGTTAACACCTGTAATCCCTCGCTCTCTTTCTTTCTATATATACGTGTATATATATATATATATATATATATATATATATATATATATATATATATATATATATATAAGGAGAGAGAGAGAAAGAGACACACATACACACGCACACATTCACACACACATGTATGTGACTATGCATGTTGGACATTCTCACTTTACCTCTACCCAGATTCCACTGAAAGCCACCTCATCCTACTCTCCGTCATAGGCTTAAATCGTAATCGTAAATTTTCTTTATATTCATATATATGTGTGTGTGTGTGTGTGTGTGTGTGTGTGTGTGTGTGTGTGTGTGTGTGTGTGTGTGTGTTAAAACATTGTCTCCTCCATCTCACTTCCTTACATTTCTATTCAGAAATTCTTCCCATCTCCCATCTCCCCAAAGCCCGTTCGTATTCCAGCTTCCCCCTCAATCCTCCTTCACCCCTTCATCTCCTCTTCTTCTTATTTAATTCTTTTCTTCACAACGTATCAATTCTTTTAAATTATTCTATTTCATTTCGTTTCATTCATCCATTTTTCTATTTGATACTTTTTTTTTATTTCATTTTTATTACGTTCTTTTGATTCATCCTATTGCTTTATATTTTTATTCTTAATTTTTATTTTTGTCATCTTTGTTTCTTTTTTTCCTTTCTTTACTTCGTTCTTTTTCCAGACCTCCATCACCTTCATTGTTTGTTTTCTAGAAAATTGCCTGCCTCTTTTGATTTTTATAAGTTTATTTTCTCCTCCCCGAGCTGTCCTTTCCTCTCATTTTGCCTTCTCTATTCTCTACTCCTTTTTTTACACGCGCTCGCACACACACATACACAAACACACAGACACATACATACATATATACACATATATATATACATACATACACACACACACACACACACACACATATATATATATATATATATATATATATATACATACACACATATATACATATATATATATATATATATATATATATATATATATATATATATATATATGTATATATACACGCACACACCTTGCTTTCACTTGTTTTTTAAATGACATTTCTTTACTTTTTGGCGTTTCTTTATTTACCTTGTTTATACATCTGCTTTATTTTATTCCCATTTATGAGTGTATACATGTATGAGCGTGTATATTTGTGTGTGTGTGTGTGTTGGTGGGGTGGGATGAAACCGTGTACGTGTGTGTTGGCGGGGCGCCAGGGTATTTGTGCGCGTGCTTGCATGTGCGTGTGTGTGTATGTGTGTGCATGTAAGTTTACGTACGTTATCACTTTTTAATCGCACTTTCTCCCACAAGTCTCTCTCTCTCAGCAGCTTGTCTCTCACGTCCAGTCGCTCCTTCCATGGCCTTATACTAAATCTATCTGTCTACCTAACTATCTAACATATAAATACACCCTTCTTACTGA
The DNA here is from genome assembly GCF_046866305.1 of Octopus bimaculoides. Taxonomy (NCBI): domain Eukaryota; kingdom Metazoa; phylum Mollusca; class Cephalopoda; order Octopoda; family Octopodidae; genus Octopus; species Octopus bimaculoides. Next base: position 22,623,570 of record NC_142937.1, read on the forward strand.
TCAATTTATCACAATTGTATTTCACTTTTCTCTCCAGTTTTCACTCCTTATTATTCTCTCTTGCTCTCGCGCGCTCGCTATCTTTCTCTATGTCTCTCTCTCTCTCTCTCTCGTCATTTTTTCAGCCTCTCTTTCCCCCTATCCCTCTTTAAATTTTCCCCTAATTTCTTCCTTCTCTCCGCATCCCTTTCTCTCCCTCTCTTTCATTTTTCTTTCTCCTCTCTCTCTCTCTCTCTCTCTCTCTCTCTCTCTCTCTCTCTCTCTCTCTTACAGCCTATCCCTCTTTAAATTTTCCCCTAATTTCTTCCTTCTCTCCGCATCACTTTGCCTCCCTCTCTTTCATTTTTTTCTTTCTCCACTCTCTCTCTCTCTCTCTCTTACAGCCTATCCCTCTTTAAATTTTCCCCTAATTTCTTCCTTCTCTCCGCATCCCTTTCTCTCCCTCTCTTTAATTTT
>NC_142937.1:22629025-22651525 GCF_046866305.1 Octopus bimaculoides
TCAATGACACAGAGTGAAGTAAGCAGAGAGACAGACAGAGACGGCAACTGAGAGAGAGAAGCGGAGAAGGCAGATAGTCCGAGAGAAACAGAAAGAGAGAGAAAAAGACGGATAGAAAGATTGACGGAGACAGAGAGAGTAAGACAACCAAACAGAAAGACAACGGATGGACATGAGAAAAAGAGAGAGACATACAGAGACAGAGAGAGGCACAGAGAGAGATAGACAGAAAGAGAAAGATACAGAGAGGGACAGACAGAATGCGACAGAGAGAGGCCCTTGATCATTTCGTATTTGGTCACTGGTTGTTTTATGTGTCCCCAGCAAAGATAGCTTTAAAACAACTAAACAAATATAATAAAATGAAATATCACACATAAAGCGTAGCCAAGAGCACCTACATGTAAATAGGTACCATGCGTAAGTGGAAGCACAGCTCCACACATATCGCAGATTGAAGCAAGCGGACGACGGTCTGTACTATTAATTATAGTTTCCTTGCCGCTTGCAGGATGCAGTTCCGGTTTAGCTCTGGGTCTGCCGTACAATAGAAGCGCTCATGTCGCGGCTTTGTTTCATTCATCTCTACCAACACTCCCCGTTTAAAGGATGACTATCAACACCATGTGAAGTCGGTTATAAATGAAGCGGGACTGTAATGTTCTATTGTTCATGAATACGGGGAAATTCATTCTTTGTCTATAATTCGTGACTTAAATGCCCTATATTTTGAATTAACGTGTGTGTTGTGTGCGGGTCTATTTATAATATTTCGAATTATCTAGCACGATAATAACTTAAGAATTGTCCCGTCTATTATCATCTGAAAGTCTAAGTCTTCGTGTTGACGTAACTGTAGTTGTTGTTGTTGCTGCTACTGCTACTGGTGCTGCTGCTGCTGCTGCTGCTGCTGTTGTTGTTGTTGTTGTTGTTCGTTCGGTGAAGCTTTTTGAACTCAACACCAACACTCCACCTATTCGCTTTTCATTTATTCCAGTTGTATACGCCGCCTGCAGCAGCGAGCTACACCTCGCTCCGTGGAACTATGTTTAGCCCAAGGGTTAACTACACACACACACGCACACACACACACACACACACACACACACACACACACACACACACACACACACACACAGTCACACATACACATACATATACACAGACACTGAAAAGCACAAACATAGAAAATATGTAGCAGGAGTGTGTATGTGTGTGTGTGTGTGTGTGTGTGCATCTTTATGTACACATACATATATACATGCACGTTTACGTACATGCATATATACGTATATGTCTGAAAGTTAACTAAGGTACGTATACGTATGTGTACCCATGGGGTGTTAGTGTGTGCGTGTGTTTCTATGTCTGTGTGTGTGTGTGTGTGTGCGTTTGTGTGTATTTTTCTGGGTTAGTTTGTTAGTGTGTGTGTGTGTGTATTTCTCTGCGTTAGTTTGTTAGTGTGTGTGTGTATTTCTCTGCGTTAGTTTGTTAGTGTGTATGTATGTGTATTTCTCTGCGTTAGTTTGCTAGTGTCTGCGTGTGTATGTGTGTGTGCGCGCACGTGTGCTTCTGCCGTGTAGCTAAAGGGTAAGAAGTTCGCTCCACAACCACGTGGCCCCGGGATCGATTCTGCTATGAGTTATATTCGGCTCGGGTTGCCTCGCGTCTTCAGAGTGAAACTGAATCGACGACAGAAATTCTGACCTGTCACTTTAAGACTTAACCTCGCCCCGCATTGTGCCACGCTGATTTCCTCAAAGAAATACGTTACGGGAACATATGGTGTTGGAATACTCAGTCATGTTATACATTAATTTAAAAGAAGGTCATTCGGATAGTCAAGCTACGCTGAACCCATCAGTGCAATTGAGGAAAGACATCCAAACGCACGTATGTATGTATGTATGTATGTATGTATGTATGTATTTATGTATGTATGTCTCTTCTATTTTTTGAATTATTATAAATCTTCCACGGAGCGGGGACCCAGTTTTCAACAAAGATACAAGGATCCCTCTTTGTGATATAGATAACACACAAATTCACATTTGGAACTTGAAGTATGTATGGATGAATGTATGGGTGGATGCGTGGATGATTGGATGGATGCATGACCTGGTGGTTGGATGGATGGATGGATGGATGGATGTCCTGGGTATGGCATTAAACTGAATCTGGGATGAGGCTCCAGTTCAGGAATTCGGGAGCTGTTGATTTGCATGGAATCATCCCAAAACTTTCTGCAAATGAAAACTTAGTTCAATCTCCGCTGCACCAATCAAGTAAAGCATAAAGGTCAAGGGGCGAAACGCTTGTAGCCCCGAGATATTCAAGGGTCACAAGCGGAAGGTGATGATACGGAAGTGCGTCCGACATTGTGATGTATTCAAAAGAAGAGCTTACAAAATACTCTGAGGATCTCTGGCATTTTCTGCGTAGGAAAAGTATCTGCGATATTTTTCCACCCATTTATGTATAAATGGGGGTCCCTGCTCAGAGCTGTCAACCCGTTGATGGCTCCTAGTTATTCTGTTAATTCTTAGCTGGTCATATGTCTGCTCTGTCCAGTCAAAGGTTCGACTATTTAACCACCACCACGTATATTACGACAGTAATAACAGCAGAAACTTTAACAAAGAGAGAAGTAGACATTGAGCAATAATCAGATTTGTGAAATCTGTAGTTATTTATTTTCGAGATTGATTTTCTTAAATCAAGATATGTGCATTGTCTGTTTCTTAAATATGTGCAATAGTAATATTTCTAATTATACGTTGGAAACTTCTCTACCACGAAATGTAATTTCATGGATTCCTGCACTCAACTTAAGCGGCGTTTTCATCCCTTCCATGAACTAAAAGATTACCAGACGAGGACTACTGGATGTAACAACACTATATTAATGATATAGCTTCCTTTTCTAAGATAGCGGTCAAAGAGAAATCAGCAAAAAGTTTCTGGTATCAAGAAGAAGATGTAGGAGCGGCTAATCATCGTCATCATCGAGAAGTTCATAGGCTGTGACGAAAGAATATTGATAGAAAGTAATCAATTATTTAATCAATTATTAATTATCAAACCGATTATCTAATGTGTCTATTATAAAATTAATGCAGAAAGCAACATGTACGCATGTTTTAATAGGCAATATTCTCCACCACCACCACCACCACAGTAAAACAATATCTGTGTAGCATATTATTTCACATCCGGCATCTTGCAAAAACAAATGCAAAAATGAAAGTTTCCTAGCTTGTTTAACTAATTGAACTCTGACCTCCGAACTCTCAAAGCTTTTGAAACGCTCCTCAGTTTGACAGAACGCTGCTCTTCGTTTTGTTAAGTCGTTCTTGGCTGACTGTTTCTACTTAGAAACAAGTTCATTGATTCATGAGAGAATTAAATGTCTTCCTTCACCACGAACCAAATATGGTATTGATTACTTGTTGACATCCATAAGCTCACTTTGTTGGTCGGTGCCATCTGTATTCTCCTTTAATTCTGTGAACACAATAAGAAATTTGCTCCCCAGTAGAATAGTACTAACACTTAAACACGAAACGCACTATCCACATGGCAATGAGGTAGCTTTTCTTATAGTCACAGACCTGTATGAAATGACAGCATGAGTGGCTCTGTGGTAAGTAGCTTGCTTACGAAACACATGGTTCTGGGTTCAGTCCCACCGCGCGGCACCTTGGGTAAGTGTCATCTATTATAGCCTCGGGACGACCAAAGCCTTGTGAGTGGATTTGGTAGACGGAAACTGAAAGGAGTCCGTCGTATATATGTATATATATGTATGTATGTGTATATGTTTGTGTGTATGTGTTTGTCCCCCAACATCGCTTGAAAACCGATGCTGGTGTGTTTACGTCCCTTTAACTTAGCGGTTCCGCAAAAGCAACCGATAGAATAAGTACAAGGCTTAAAAAGAACAAGTCTTGAGGTCGATTTCTTCGACTAAAGGTGGTGCTCCAGCATAGCCACAGTCAAATGACTGAAACAAGTAAAAGAGTAAAGAGTAATCTTACATCACACGCAACCGTTTAATAAAATGAAGGTCACGTAATGAAATCCACGATATATTTGCTTATAAATGTTGGTTAATGCTGGAACATTATTTTTCGTAAGTTACTTTGAATATGACAAGATTCGCGGCTAAGAACACAACAGCAACAACAGAAACAAGCATACAACAATTGTGTACAAAATAGAAAATTCTTTGCGACACCAAACAAATGGTCTTTCACTATGCTGGAAGCTCTCGGACATCAACATATTTTTTTACGCATACCAAAAGTCGCTGAGTCTGTGTGCTAGTCTTACAAAACTTGCTACTTGTAGGGTCTCCCAAAATCCATAAGAATCAAACTATTAAGAATGCACGTAAAGAACCAACTTCAACTTGCATACACATACAATGTCCCATCGACTTTAAATTTGGACCAAGCGTAGCTGTGAAAAACTGACTCAGCAACTTTTTAGATATATCACTGAAATCTATTTTAAAATACATACCAAGTCTTGTAAGGGAACATCTGGACTTGTTAAACCACCTCCCAAAATCCATAAACAATGATACCACTATTGAATCCTGTGATGTAGTAAACTTCTATACCACAATCCCACACCAATATGGACTAGGGCAATAAATTTCTGGCTTAGGAATTTCTCTCATGAAATTCCAAACAGAACTGAAAGAAGTTTCATCACTGAAGGATTAAAGTTTATCCTCGAAAACAACTTTTTTGACTTTGATGGCAATATTTACAAATATCTGGGACTGCGGTGGATATAAAAGTTGCTCCGACTTGCACCAATCTAGTCATGGCGTACATGGAGGTTCATATATATGAACAATCAAAATTAAAATATGGTTTGAACTTCCACAAATATCTACTAGAAACCTTACCTAGATGACTGCCTAATCCTACGGACGCACACATTTGAACAATTTATAGACTTCAAAAAACTAATCAACAGCATAAACGATAATATAAACCTCACCATGGAATACAGTAAAACTCAACTACCATTCCTGGAAACACTACTCATCAGAAGAGTTAAAATCATTGAAACAGACATTCACTACAAGCAAATAGATTCTAAACAATACTTACTGTTCTTTTCATGCCATCCCAAACACACGAAGAATAATATTCCCTTTAATCTAGCAAAAAGAATTTGCACAATTGTCTCAAACCCTGAAGCTCATAATAAAAGATTCCAGGAACTAAAACAAAAACTACTTAAAACACAATATCCATTAAAATCAATACACAACGGAATATGAACGTACCAAAGCAATCAATATCCAAGAACTACGAAAAACTCTCCCGATACATCCAGTAATCTACACTTTGTTACAACACAAATCTCAAGCAATACAAAGGTTTACAATATTATCTACCAGAACATGCCACTATTAAGACCCAAGGATGAAACAAGCATTCGAAATACACAAAATAATCAAAAGTAGAAGACAATCAAAGTTTCTCAAAAACTTTCTCACGGGTGCTAAATTACCTTTTGCAACTCCTACACCAACACTCAAAAAGTGTAGCCGCCCCAGTTATGGGACTTGCATCAGTCTTATTGAAAACACAGCATACAAATTGAAATCAAGACATATTTTTACCGTAAACATTTCTTTACACGTTCCTCAAGGAATTTAATATACGCTATCAAATGTCAAGGATGTAATGAAAATGGCATAGGTCAAACAAAGCTTACTCTAATAAATTGATTGACCATTCACCGACAACAAATACGAGACCCCAGTACTTGATAGATTTTACTGAGTGATACATAGGCATATCTGCAAAAAATAAGTCCCCAAATATGTGTGTGTGTATGTGTGTGTGCATGTGTGTGTGTGCGTGTGTATGTGTGTGTGTACATATATATATATATGTATATATATATATATGTATATATATATATATATATATATATATAAATATATATATATATATATACATATATAGAAATATTTATACCTATATATATATACATATATATATATAAACATAAATATATATATATATATATATATATATATATATATATATATATAATATAATATGTATATATATACATATATATATATATATATATATATATATATATATATATATATATATATATATATATATATATATATATATGCATATATACATATATAGATGGAGGGAGAAAGAGAGAGGGAGAGAGATAGACAGACAGATAGATACATAGATAGATAGATAGATAGATAGACAAGGTGACAGTCATTCAAACATGCATACATATGTGTATGTCTGTAAGTGTGTATATATATGTAAGTGCGTATATATATATATATATATATATATATATATATATATATACACCCACTCACGCATTCAGTCTATCTTTCTATCTGAACACATATATTTCTTAATATGTGTGGAAGTGTGTTCATATACTTGTGCATGTCTATCAGATATATACGATTGAAATTGGTAACCATCAGTCAGTTATTAGATTTAAAAGACAGAAAAAAACCGTGTAGGAATATCGATAGTAATAAAATAAAGAAAATAATTTGAGGAATATAACGGTGAAAGGAATAAGAGTGATAATTATTAAGATGGCGCCCATGACATCAGTTACAATAACAAAGGTACTCATAATGCTTATACTAGTCGCAGTAGTAGTAGTAGTAGTAGAAGTAGTAGTAGTAGTAGTAGTAGTAGTAGTAGTAGTAGTAGTAGTAGTAGTAGTAGTAGTAGTAGTAATGATAATAATAATAAAGTAAGTACACACATTCACGCACGCACACAGGTATATATAGATGCGCATTAGACATATATATGTATGTATGTATGTGCATATACTCTCATATATATATATATATATATATATATATATATATATATATATATATATATATATATGCATATATTATATAGGCCTTTATATATGTGCCTATATATGTGTGTATGTATACATATATACATATCTATATATATATATATATATATATATATATATATATATATATATATATATATATATATATATACATATGCATATCTATATATATATGTATATATATAAATATACATATGTATGTGTGTATATATTTATATATATGCGTATATATATGTGTATATATATATATATATATATATATATATATATATATATATATATATATATATATATATATATATATATATATATATATATATACAAGCATATATAAATGAATATATATAAATATATACACACGCATTCACATATATTAGTTAAAATATAAAATTAACATTCAACAAATACTGTGAAAGCCAGGTATGTGGTTTAAAAGGAATTTGGGAAAAAATAAATAATATATTGAAATGTTTTAAATCTAATCGGAATAAACAAAGTATCAATGAAATTATGTTATGTTGTAAATAATACAGAGGAAATATTGAAAACGCTACAGGAAATATAAAAGTTGTAACAGAATTTCGTTTGTTTGTAGACCGAGTACAATTGAAATTAGTTGAAATTCCTTTTTTCTGTTTTTGAAGTATGTTTTTCTTATTTTTTAAATTGTTTTCTTAAATATTTTCAACAGCATCTGCGTGATTCTTGGTGATTCATAATATTTGTGCTGCTACGATAAACACCAGTTGCTCATTTTTAAAGAGAAATTTGTTAGATTAAATGAAAAATGTGCCGGAAGAGGAAGCGTTTCAATAAAATGCCTTGTAAACATTATAAAATTTGATTATTTCAAATGTTTGTGTGCGTGTTTGCTGTATTATTATTATTTTTTTTTTATTTGGCATTGCAGGTATTTTTTTCTTTTATTTCTTTCAAAATTTTATTTTCGATATCATTTTAAGAAATGTTTAAATCCCTTTTTTTTTCTTCTCTCACTCTCTTTCTCTTATTTTCCCTCTCTCGCTCTTTCTCCCAATGTGAATTTTTTTTTTCCCTTTATTTCTTGTTATTCTTCTTAATAAAAATTTGAATTTATTTTTAATATTTTCTTTATCATTCCAAGCATATTGTGGGATTAAATTTTAGAATTCACGCACTAATGTGTGATTATATATATATATATATATATATATATATATATATATATATATGTATATATATATATATATATATATATATATATATATATATATATATATATATATATATATATATATATATATATATATATATACATACATATATATATATGCAAATATATAGATATATATTTGCATATACACACGTACATACATACATGTATATATATATATATATATATATATATATATATATATATATATATATATATATATATATTATATATATATAATATATACATACATATATATAATATATATAACATATATATATCAAATATATGACATATATATACATATATATATATATATATATATATATACACACACACATATATATATATATACACACACATACATATATATATATATATATGCATAAGGAAGATATACAACAATATATGCATGTGTCTGCTGCGTGTGGTAACGTGCGTGAGTGTGTTCATGTATTTGTATTTCTATAAAATCATATCAATATCTCTGTATTTGTAGGATTAACAATTACACTTGTGAACTTCCACTATTTACAAACGGAAATAAACGAAAAATAGCATTCGTGGATTCACATAAATCAGTGAATATCTTTAGAGAAAAATAACAGTTTTTGCTTTTCTTCACATCAATATCAAATATATTCTTAAATAAAGGTACTTTCTGATTTTTTTTTTATTATCCACCGTTTCTATCCCTTATAACGCATTCTTTTTGTGTTTAAGGCGAGCTCGATTAAATATCTCATATATAAGCATCATTGAATTTCTACTATAAATTCAATAGAATTTGTTCAGTACTAAAATGGAAGGTTAATCATACGTCATTTGGTTTCTATAGACTTCGCTGACTCTAAATGTATGGTTTCGAATGATTCCAATAAATGTTCAGACTATGATATTGTATTCGCCGTGTCTTTGTTATTAGCACAGTTGTATCATTGAAGAATGGGGTTTTGTGTTATTCTTCTACCTTTTGCCACACAATTATTTAGTTATTTTTTCTTTGAGATTTTCCAAATTGCATTTAAGCCAAATAAAATATTTGCGTTGCTTTAACATTTTTGTTTTGTGTCTTTATTGTTATTTTTTCGAAGAATTTGAAAAGGAAAATTTTAAGGGTTTCTCTATTCAGACCCAGGTGTGGCTGTGTGGTTAAGAAACTTGCTTCATAACATTATAGTCTTGTGTTCATTTACGTGATGCCTTGAGCCTGGGTCGTCTACAATAGTCCCAGGAAACTCTAAACTTGTGAGTACAATTCTTAGACCGATGTGTGCGTGTGTATGTGTATGTGTGTGAGTGAGTATGAGTGTGTGTTTCTATGTGTGTGTGTGTGCACGTGTATTTGTGTGTGTGCGTGTATTTGTGTGTGAGTGTGAGTATGTGTGAGTTTTATGTGCATGCGTACACGTGTGTTTTTGTGTGTACGTGTATTTGTGTGAGTGTGTGTGTGAGTGAGTGAGTGAATGTGTGTGCTTGTGTGAGCGCATGTGTGTGTGAGTGAGTGAGTGAGAGAGTGTGTTTGAATGTGTTTGTGTGTGTGCATGTGTATGCGTGTGTTTATGTGTGTGTCTGTGTGTGTGTGCCTGTGTCTCTGTGTGTGCCTGTGTCTTTATGTTTGTCACGTGATTGAACTCAACACCGCTTGACAATCGGGTTCGTTTGATTACTTCTCTGTATTCTGGCGCTTCAGTAAAGTAGAGACCAATAGAATAAATATCGTGTTTCATAATGCGTACATCAGTGCCCCTTCATGACCGCAGTCCAACGAATGGAACAAGTAAAGGAAGATAAAATATTTAAAACAAATATACACAGTTTTTTGTAATTGCTTTGCAAGATTCTTGATGTGAATTCGTGTTGAAACAAATCTTGTGACTTGGGTGGGCCATTTCACCATTAATGATAACAACCGATTGATTAACCAACGCATGAAACGAATTCTCGATTAATTAGTTGGTTAGATATTTAACCAACTGACGAACAATAAAGAAGTGATATTGAACCAGTGCGGGTGCTCGTTATTATTAGTCTAATGACCCTCCCAAGACAACAAAATATACACAGTTTTATCCTCATATTGGATAAGATATTGGTTACAGATCTGGACAGGAAAAATATCTAGTGAATGTTAAAGGAATGTAATTGTAACTGTGTAAGTTGTGTAAAACGGATGTATTATTAACCACACGATTAAGAATATATTCAACGGCTGACCTCACTCTTTATTTCGTGGAAGTTGACGTCACCATCTTTAGTCTACTCTTAGAAATTCCAGATTGGTGTCCGGTGTGTTGGAAGACCAGTGTGAGTGAGGGAGCTCTTAGCGTTTGTTAAAGCGTTTCTCTAGAACCCACTTCAAATCCAGTCTACATCTGCTCTGATAATCGGCGGTGGTTTGGTCAGCGAATCCTCTGCGACGGTCAACAATCGACGGCTATGGATCACACTTTACCAACGTGTGTATGTATTTAGCCAGGGACCAAATGCGAACTGGAGTCGCCTTGATCCACCCCGGGTAAATACCACCGCATGTATAAGTACAAATAGCAAGTATACTAAAACTTTGGAAATGTAATTAATAATGATATAGGCAGTATTTATATCAAAAGATAATCCGTATCTTCCACTTGAAGTGGGTGTTGGGTTAGAACACACAATACTGCGCTATTTTTCTTGAGAGGACCTCTCATATCAGCATGGATAATATCAGGAAATATGTACAAGAATTTTACAAGAATAAACGTAATTATAATGTAATTTTCTATCAATTTTCACAAATTTCTTGGTGATTCTACAAAATGATGAAATCAATACTAATTGTCAAAGGAAAAAATATTTATGACCTTAAAATAAAGTTAAAGAAACCAAATTTCTCATTTGCATAACTCCTCCCATAGCTACTGTCATCCACTCCCTTTCGTCCTCATCTTCCCTCCCTTATTCCTTCCCTTTTCACTCCCCTCACTTTCCCTCTTCCTCCCTCATCCCCTATTCCTCTTCCACCCACTCTCTTCACCCCTCCTTTCCCTCCTTTTCTCCTCACCTTCCATCTCTGTTTCTGCTTCTTTCTCTCCACTTATCCTCTCTCCTCTTACCTTAACTCTCTTTGTGTATCTGTGTGTTACTTTCCTCCCTCTTTCCCACCCACTCTCTCTCTCTCTCTCTCTCTCTCTCTCTCTCTCTCTATCTCTCCACTTCTCTCTCCACTTCTCTCTCTCTCTCTCTCTCTCACTCTCTCTATCTCTCTCTCTCTCACTCTCTCTCTCTCTCACTCTCTCTCTCTCTCTCACTCTCTCTCTCTCTCACTCTCTCTCTCTCTCTCTCTCTCTCTCTCTCTCTCTCTCTCTCTCTCTCTCTCTCTCTCTCTCTCTCTGTACGCTGTAATGCGTGAGTGAAAATATGAACCAACCAAGTTTTCAGTCAACCAAGCAAGCAACCAACTAACCAGCCAACCAACCAACCAACCAACCAACAACCAGCCAGCCAACCAACCGACCATTATTCTGTTCGTGTACCGAGGCAGCGAGCTGTCAGGGTTGTTAGCAAGCCGTGTATTATGCTTAGTGGCATTTCGTCGGTCTGCACGTTCTGTGTTCAAGTTCCTCCGAGGTCAACTTTGCTTTTCATCCTTTCGGGGTCGATAAATTAAGTACCAGTTACGAACTGGTGTCAATGTAATCGACTTAATCCCTTTGTCTGTCCTTCTTTGTCCTCTCTATGTTTAGCCCTTTGTGGGCAATAAAGAAATAACAATTCTCATCATGTGTTACCGTCAGAACACCAAGAGGAAGAACAAATGCTGCAAGGCCTCTCGTCTAATACTTTAAATAATTTTGCGGTTCAGGTCGGGTACTTTATTTGTCGACCCTGAACGGATTTAATCATAGAACGCAATGAAGCAAAACAAATGCTATAAGGCGTTCTCTTTCATTCACAAACGATTCTGCTAGTTTGCTCCACCGCTTCATAGTATAATCATAAACTGTATAGACATGGTTGTGTGGTTACGAAGCTCGCTTCGCAACCGCATGGATTCGGGTTCAGTCCTTTCTGCTCGGTAATTTGGGCAAGCATATTCTACCATAACCCAGGACTGACTAATGCTTTGTGAGTGAACTCTGAAGACAGAGCCTGTGTAAAAACCCATTACATGGGAATGTGTATGCGAGTGTGTGCGTGCGTGTACGCGTGTTTGTGTTTGGCTGTGTGCGAGCCATTTTGTTTCTATTCGTCCCTCTCCGCCCAAAGTTTTGATATCTGTAGTTGATTTGTTTACGCAGCCTTGAGATAGCGGTTCGGCAAAGAAGACCGATAGAATAAGAGGCTGACTTTATAAGAAATACTAAGGTCTATTTGATCGACTAGACCCTTCAAGGCAGAGCCCCAACACGCCCTCAGTTTGAAACACTAAAAGACGAATGGTACTCTTTTTTTTTATTTGTTTCAGTCATTTGACTGCGGCCATGCTGGAGCACCGCCTTTAGTCGAGCAAATCGACCCCAGGACTTATTCTTTGTAAGCCTAGTACTTATTCTATCGGGGTCTTTTGTCGAACCGCTAAGTGACGGGGACATAAGCACACCAGCATTGGTTGTCAAGCAATGCTAGGGGGACAAACACAGACACACAAACACACATGCATATACATATACATATATATATATATATACGACGGGCTTCTTTCAGTTTCCGTCTACCAAATCCACTCACAAGGCTTTGGTCGGCCCGAGGCTATAGTAGAAGACACTTGCCCAAGGTGCCACGCAGTGGGACTGAACCCGGAACCATGTGGTTGGTAAGCAAGCTACTTACCACACAGCCAATGGTTGATGCTAATATTCTAAATTATATATAATGTTATAATTACGGCAGTGATTGTACGGTAAATAGAATTTACAACTCTAATTACTAGTGTGTATTTGTTTCTGTTAGTATACTAATTATTATATTAATCGTGATATGACGCTGATAGACAGCAATACATCTCATTTATCACTGAGCCGCCATGGGTTTAATGAAACATTGCCATACTTCAAGAAATGTCGGTTGCTGCTGCTGCTGTTGTTGTTGTTGATTATGCAGAATAATATGCAGATCTGTTTCCAACCCTGACCATCCCTAGCGATTTGAAAATGTCTGGCTGGTATCTCTTGCATGTTAACTAACCACAAAGCGAGTCCACCGTCAGAGTGAAGGAACGGCTATTGTATGCATTATAGTAGTAATATATTTAGGATTCCATATTTTTTCATAAAGCTGTGTCTTGGTCTCATCATCTTTTTTCCCCATTATTTCACTCACGAAAGCCATGTGGAAATCTCATATATGCTGTCCTTCCTCTGATACATAAAACGACTGGTGTTGTTCTTTAATTATTTTATCTCTCAGGTCTCTAAATCGAAATCTTTTCAAGTGTGCTTAACACTTTATTTTGCATTCTCAGTCTTATTATTTCAATGTGTACATTATATGATCTGCCTGTAACGTGTAGCTTAAGCAGGATTTTGATCTTTTCCTCCTCATAGATCACATGACCGCATAGATACGCTGCCATTAGTTTGAGTAGAGTATCTCTCGTTGGACCGTTAAAGTATAAATATGAAAAGGGTACGGAAATTTGGAACTGCAAAATGTGTGATTTTAAATGGAGAATTTATGGGATATGTGAAACAAAATCAATTAAGAATGATTAGAAAAATATAATTGAATCATGGAGACACATCGTGATTGCTCTATTCATGAAGCTACATCAAAGATAACTATTGATTTAATATTACAATCGCTTTTTTGTATTAAAATCACTTGTTAATTACTAAAATTCACGCTAATAGCCGCAAGCATGTCTGTGAGGTTAAGAAGCTCGCTTTGCAGGCATGTGGCTTTGGGTTCAATCCTACTACGAAGCACATTAGATAAGTGTCTTCTACCATAGCCTCGGGCCGTCCAATGTAGTCTGAATATATTTGGTTGGCGGAAACTGAAAGTAACCCCTCGTATATATCAGTGTGTGTGAGTGTATGCGTGTGTATGTGTGCATAACAACATATGGATAATGTGTCAATTCACTACAGCCGTTTCCAACGAATTTGTAATTGGTTAATGGAGACATTACATCATTAGAAAACTGGCTTCATCAGGTTCATACATGAACCACAACATTTAGAAACATTCAGAAATCAATGGTATACGCACATTCATGATTCTACGATATGTGTGTGCATGTGTGTGTGAGTGTGTGTGTGTGCATGACTTTCTGTCTGGGTTCGTCCCTCCCAACAACTACCACCGCCTGACAACCGGTCTGTTTACGTCACCGTAACTTAGCTGTTCGTCAAAAGGACCGTAGAATAAATACTAGGATTTTTAAAAAAATAGTACTGGTATCGATTCATTCGACTAAAATTCTCAAAGCTGGTGCCCCAGCATGGCCGCAGTCCCAATGACCGATACAAGTAAAAGAGAACTAAACAAGCTTCAGTGACAGAAAATATCTCCTACAGCTGCTAACACTATATACAAGGTTCAACTGGAAGCAACGACGGAGTACTGATCCCAAATTTGGGGTTGTGCTTTTGCTAAACGTGGAAATAATAGGGGCCTCATCCAGATAAGGGCCACTCAAATAATTGGCATTAAGTCACTCACAGACACACTCTCGATCCTGACCCACAGTCATACTTTCTCGTCTCTATGTCATCTCTATTGCAATCATAATGTTCTCTCTTCTTCTTCGAGGTGGATAGCCACTTACCTCCTCTACTTTGTCCATCTCTCCTTACTTTTGTGTCTATTTCTCCAAGGATCTTAAATATCCACAATGTCCAGTCCTTTCTGTGTTTAAAACCGTCTTTCACCCTGGAACCTTCTTCTTTACGCCTTTCCTGTAGGAATATTAACGGTATCGAGGTCACCAGTTCTGAAAGACCTACAAAGGTGATTGATACTGCTCTTTTCACCAAATTCAGTAAGTAATTATGAATAAAACTTACATAAATAAATAAAAATTTTGTAAGCAAAGCAAGGTCGAGCAATTAAAATTATTGTATTAGTCATCGTTTCACAACGTACAAATTATTTACTAGATTCGTCAGATGAGACCAGAAAGACATCGAGGAGAATGGAATAGACCGTATAGCCTTCTTTTCATTTCAAACGAAATGAAAGTTTTTAATATATAGAATGAACTGCAAGAAAAAAGAAAAAAGAAAATTCCTAGATAAAAAATTAATTATAAGAAAGAATTATAGATTTGTAAAACGTGACGTTTACGAACATAATTTCACAAATATACACTGTCTAATTTCCAAATCTGGCTTTCATTTATTCTTCATATATTTGATACGTTCATATTCCATTTCTCTATTTAATGTGAACTATTGGCTTCCAATGTTGGCAAAAGGCAAAAAATTTCGTGAGAGGGAGCAAGTCGATTACATCGATCCCAGTACTCAACTGGTTCTTATTTTATTAACCCCTGAAAGGGTGAAATACATAGTCGACCTCGGCGGAATTTGAGCACAGAACGTAAAAGCATTTTGCCCGGCGTGCTAATGATTCTAACCAGCTTGCTGCCTTAATTTAGAGCAAAATATTAGTTCGGAATTTTTGCACAAGGCTAAGAGTTTCGAGGGAGGGGAGCAGTATGGTTGCAATCTAATGATTGAAACAAACAAAAGAGATAAGAATAAAAACGATAGAATTAATCCGCTGTGAACAAGAGACGTGAAACTCCGAGTAACAATTCAAATAAATCAACATTTCAATAAATATCACACGATTCTACCGTCATTCTATTAATCTAATTCTCCTTGAATTTAGTAATGTTTTTTCGTCTAATTACAACCATACTAGGGTAATGCTCTCAATCCATTTTATGACTTTATATATATATATATATATATATATATATATATATATATATATATATATATATATATATATATATATATACAATATATATATATGTATTATATCTATGCATATGTATGTGTGTGTGTGCGTATATGTATATATATATATATATATATATACACACACACACACACACACATATGTATGTATATATATGTTTGTGCGTGTGTGTGTGTGTGTGTGAGTGAGTGTGTGTGTGTGTGCGTGTTTGTGTGTGCATGTGTGTGTAAACAGCTAATGGACACACAACATCCTAGTCACACACACATTCCGACCAGGTGCTGCTAATTACACAAATCTCGGTGTACCATTTATATTATCCCGTGTGCATGCACATCGAAACACTTAGTCTATAAACACAAATATTTTATTACTCGATACAAGCGAACAATGAACGGAATAAGTCTAATGTATATTTGAGGTGAGATTTCAACGAAGAAAAGCAAACCCAACTGTTGTACTTTCTAGATTAATGGCCGTTTTACGTGAATAACCAACATTTACATGTGATGAGTGAACCTCCTACGGAAGCCTATCAGAGCAGAGTAGCCATGTTGATTCACGATCACGCATCGTAGTCCTTCTTGCTATTATATCAGATGATGTGAACACGTCCTACTTGTGATTTTATTTCATTTCGTTCTCTCTCTCTCTCTCTCTCTCTCTCTCTCTCTCTCTCTCTCTCTCTGATTATTTCATTCTTTTCTTCTGTATTTGTTTCGTACTCATTTAGTAACACACACACGCACACGCACAAACACAAACACGCACACACACATACAGACACACACACATATTCGTGTATGTCAACGCATATGTATATATTGACGTGGCTGTGTGGTAGGAAGTTTGCTTCCCAACCATATGGTTCCGGGCTCAGTCACTCAGCGTGGCACGTTGGGCAAGTGTCTTCTATTATAGCTTCGGGCCAACAAAGTCTTGTGAGTAAGAGCAGTTCGTCGTGTACATATATATATATATATATATATATATATATATATATATATATGAAGGAGGCCACTTCATATATATCTTTATATATATTTTTATATACACATATACAGTAATCCTTTGAGATCTCAGATATTTTTTCTGAATCTCCCTGATTCTTTTAATATGCTTGTTCCCTGGCATTAAATTGATATGAATTAATATCCAATTGTTTACCCTATCGTTATATATACATATATATATGTGTGTGTGTGTGTGTGTGTATGTATGTATATATATGTATGTATATGGAATAAAAACACAATGGAGGGCATTAAAACGTTCGGACAGATAGACGACACAAATGCAGACAAGAGAAACAACAATTAGAAGGACAAGCAAAAAAGACGGGTCATTCTTGGTTTTGTTTCTTCAGTCAAGTACCAGAAGTCACGACCATTTCGGACAGTTATACTTGAGATGGTTCGATCTAGTTGTCCCCCAAAAAGTCTAAGCTAAGAGCATTAGGACCCCTTTGTAAGAAAGCTAGCGAATGTGAACGGCAACAAAGACAAAAAAAAAACCCCAAAAAACCGAGAACATAGTACAGAACTACGAATACAAAGAACAAGAAATAACTACAGGCGTCTTTCGACCGAGAACCATTCAAATTGAGCTGGCGTGTATGGAGTGAAAGCACAAAGGCAGGAACATGGGAGATTCGGCACAAGACGTGTTGACGCTGGGCAGTCAGGCCATGTATGTATATATGTATGTATGTATGTATGTATGTATGTTACTGTATTTCTTTTAGTTGTGTCTTGTCATCTCTAATGTTCTCTCTGTGTTTCCTTTTCCCCCCCGTCCGTCAATTTCTCCGTCGTCCATTATTTGGATCCAACGCTGAAAATGTTTTTATGATTTTAGCACAGTTTCATAGCATGTTTTAATACTTTTCCACTCGCTATTTTAGTTCTGTGTTCACACTTATTTTTCCTCTTTTTCTTTATCATTATATCCGTATCTCCTGCTCTAATTTAGTGAGATTCTCAATTAAACCATACCCTTCGTTTTATGTAGAAATATGCTATGCAGTGCAAAATGCCTCCACTAAATTCTTACACCTCATATATTCTAACTGGAATTCCACCCCAACTCTCTCTCTCTCCCTCTCTTTCTCCCCCCTCTCTCTCTGGTTAAAACACTGTCCCAGGTTGAGCAAATGGCAAAGTCGCCATTTTCAATATTGGACTTCGGGTTTTAGAAGAAAGAAATTAACACCAAACACTGTTTATGTTCGGTGTTAAAACAGTTCCGCTAATTCACTCATCTGAAGGCGGTTATAATAATTATTTCTAACATCAATACAGGGCCATCCTAGTTCGCACATCAAAATCATTGCTTCAATCAAACAAGGCAGGGCTAGGCACTGCATATTCAAATAAACCAATGAGATTTAAACGGGAAATAGAAAAAAGATTATAATGACCACTGCATTTTTTTTTTGTATCTGACGCTTTATTGTTTCTAATTATCCATAGCGTGCAAGGTAGTAAAATCTAATGACCACAAATATAATTCTTTCTATTGTAGGCAGGGATTTTGGAGGAGGAGACCTAGTCAATTACATCGATTTCAGTGCTCAACTGGTATTTATTTTATCGCTCCGAAAATGGTGAAAGTAGTTTCAGCGAAATTTTAATCTGGAACGTAAAACCGGGAGAAATACAATCAAATATCTCGTACTATGCGCTACTAACTCTGCCAACATACCGCCTTCGATAAGTAATGTAATATTATCTTTTTGAGAAATAGGGTTTGAAATTTTGGTGTGGGATCTAATCGATTACATCGGTCCCAGTATTCGACAGATACATAATTAATCGACCTCGGAAGACGAAAAGCAAAGTCGATCTTAGCTAATTTGAACACGAAACAATGACGGATAAAATGCTGCTAACAGTTCTGCCAGGTCGCTCCTTCTAACCAATGATACGAAAACTTTTGGCTCAAGGCCAGCAATTTCGAAACAGGCTGTAAGTCGATTACATCGACCCCCAGTGCTGTATGGACACTATATTTAATCGACCCCAAAATTATAAAGATTAATGTCGACCTCGAAGGAATTTGAACTCAGATCATAATGACCGGCGAAACGCCGCTAAGCATTTTGCCCGGCGTGCTAAGGATTCTGCCAGCTCATCGCCATCTTTGCTCAATAATATAATGCTAAATAGCATACCTAACAGATGCAACAAGACAAGCAATTTCATACAATGTGCCGCGTGTGATGTGCAGGTTGGTCTCGAGTTGCTGAAGCGAATCGGGCATATGTTAGGGTATTTAGGAAAGATAGGTATTTTAATGTACAACATAGATGCATGTGTATTTATTTCATTGTGGCAAACACGTATGAATTGGAACATATCTATTTAAAACAACTTTAACATTCTTTGAACATTTTTTGCCTTTTTACATTTCAAACATTTAACCCTTGGTCCGGTATACCACATTGACACACAGGATACATTTTCCCAGATTCCAGGCATCATACACAATGCAAATTCGCCATTTTTTTTTCAAACACCACAGTAACTTAGGAGATACGAAACGTAGCCTTCATATTACTCAGAATGTATGAAGCAAAGGTTAACGAGAAGTTTGAAAAGAAGCATGGATATTCGGGGAAAACTTTGGGAAAAGGATTAAAAAGCTGAAAGAGTACTGTGCACATATATTGGTTTCAAAAATTGACATCTGAAAGGCAAAGCCGACCTCGGCGTCATTTGAACTCATAACGTACTGTCGATTAGTATTTCGTTACACCCCCTCTAACAATTCTGCCAGGTCACCGCTCTGATATGCAAGTATTTTATTGTTTGTATTAAATCAAAGCTTATGAAAACATTAAATGGCGGGTCGCACAGAAATTCATTTAATTTGATTAAAAATGCAATATTTGAGAGTGATTTAGAAGTTTCTTCGTGAATTTATACCATCACATTACCTGCATTCTGCTCATAAGTCATAGATATGCATGCCACACACACACACACACACACACACACACACACACACTCAAACACACACATATACACGTACGTGCGTATATAATGCACACATACAAACATACACATAAATCTTTTCTACTATAAGCACGAGGTCTGAAATTAGTAGAGAGGGGACTAGTCGATTACATCGGGCCCAGTTCTTAACTGGTACTTAATTTATCGACCCTGAAAGGATGAAAGGAAAAGCCGACCTCGGCGGAATTTGAACTCAGAACGTAGCGGCAGAGGAAATGCTTAATAGCATTTCGCCTGGCGTGCTAACGATTCTGCCAGTTCGCCGCCTTATACACACGGATTTATATCTACCGAAATTACAGCGTCTCTACGTCGGGGCATATTTGAAGGATTTTCAAACGATTTAGACTGAAAGTAAAAGAATCCTTGGTCAATAACGTACCTGTCTGCCCAAGGGCTAACCTTTAGATGCCACTGGTATTTATTTTCAACAGAATCTCCAATCATGAATGCTACACTTCAAGAACGAATGACGACTGCGGTTACAGCATCCGCGTTGCCCACGATTACAATCTCGAGAGCAGCCGGCTGTCGGACGAGATCAGCATTTGTGAAGGATGTGGTGAATTCTATCGTCGGAGTCGGCTCCAATTAATTCGGGTGAGTGCCGCCGATAGTAAGTAAGTATATATTTTTAACGCAGTGTACAGGATTAATGTGAAATAAATTTCATTCATTGAAGAGCACAATGCCTGGTAATAAAAAAGTAAACCCACGATATGATAACTGTAAGCTCCAAACCTGTAACGCTAGGCCTTCACCTGCACCCACTCACCCCACGTACAGAAACATAATTAGAGTGACACTCGTGTCAGTTGGGGGGGGGGGGGTGAGTGGTGGTGTCTGAAGGCACGTGGCATAGTCAGAGAAGATTTAGCAGCTTTATGCCCATTGCACTGGGCACTTTAGTATTCTTTATTGAGAACAAACCACGATATGCATCAATCTGAGTTGGGCCTCTACAGCCGTGAGACCTCTGCGCAACTGTCCAGTCTGCATATGACTTAAGTGGGCCCTGGGCGTAGTGTGCTTTTGAGTTCGTTTCCATTACTGGGCGGTGCGTTATGTTCTGGAATAAGGTTTATATATTTGTGTGTCTGTGTGTCTGTCTATCTATTTATCTATCTATTTATCTGTCTGTCTATGTCTTCTATCTATCTATGTTGGTCTATCTATCTATCTATCTATCTATCTATCTATCTATCTATCTATCTATTTGTCTGTCTGTCTGTCTGTCTATCTATCTGTCTGTCTGTCTGTCTGTCTGTTTGTCTGTCTATCTATCTATCTATCTATCTGTCAGTGTGTCTGTCAGTTTATTTCCCTGTCTATTTATCTTTGTTTGTCTGTCTGTCTGTCTGTCTGTCTGTCTGTTTCTGTATGTCGATCGATCTAGCTAGCTAGCTGTCTATCTATCTATCTATCTATCTGTCTGCCTGTCTGTCTGTCTACCTGTCTGTATGTCTGTCTGTCTGTTTGTCTGTATGTCTATCTATCTATCTATCTATCTATCTATCTATCTATCTATCTATCTATCTATCTATCTATGTCTGTCTCTCTGTCTATCTAGCTAGCTCTTTGTGTGTTTATTTATCTTTCTATCTATATGTGTGCGTGTGTCTGTGTGCGTGTTTAAAATGTTTCCTTGCTCTAAACAGCAACCTGGTCAATGACAACGTTATATATATAAGATAAAGGACATACGTTGGTATTGAAATAATGGAGAATGCCAACGAATAAAATCTTCGTCCGATGTCCACTCAACATTTCTGTCAGATTCTAATTCTTTTACGCCAATGACGTCTTCCTGAAGTGCAAACTGCCATATTTTCTCATTTTCTAATTTTCCCGCTTCTTTATATTTTCAAAAGTACTCTGGTCAAAGTATTAAAGAACCAGCTTAAGTAGTAGTAGTAGTAGTAGTAGTAGTAGTAGTAGTAGTAGTAGTAGTAGTAGTAGTAGTAGTAGTAGTAGTAGTAGTAGTAGTGGTGGTGTTGGCGGTGGTGGGACGGCAGTGGCGGCAATTTTTGTTGTTGTTGTTGCTGGTGCCCGTGGTAATGGTGGTGAAGGTGCTAGTGGAGGTGGTAATGGTGGTGGTTGTGGTAGCAATGGTGGTAGTGGTGATGGTGGTGTTAGTGTTGGTGGTAGTGGTGCTGGTGTCAGTGGTAATGGTGGTGGTGGTGGTGGTAGTGGTGCTGCTGGTGGTGCTGGTGCTGGTGGTGCTGGTAACGGTGGCAATGGTGGTGACCGTGGTGGTGTTGTTGTTGTTGTTGTTGTTGTTGGTGGTGGTGGTGGTGCCGGCGGCGGTGGTAATGTTGATGTGGCGGGTGGTGGGGTGATGGGGTGGGTGGTGGGGTGATGGGGTGGGTGGTGGGGTGATGGGTGGATGGGGTGGATGTGGGTGGATGTGGGTGGGTGGTGGGGTGATGGGGTGGGTGGTGGGGTTAACATTAAGATTATTAGCGGCTCTTCTTATAA
>NC_142937.1:22654025-22656525 GCF_046866305.1 Octopus bimaculoides
CAGACACGCACACACATACATACACATACACACTCACACACACACACACACACACATATATATATATATATACATATATATTTGTGTGTTTATGTTTATCCCCCCACACCATCACTTGACAAGCAATCTAGGTGTGTGTACGTCCCCGAAACTTGCCGGTTCGGCAAAAGAGAGCGGTAGAATAAGTAACGGGCTTACAAAGAATAAGTCTTGGGGTCGATTAGTTCGACTAAAGGCGGTGCTCCAGCGTGGTCGCAGTTAAGTAAAAAGAACAAAAGCATAAACGAATACATAGAGGGACAGACAGACAGGTAGATACGGATATGCACGACAGGTATTACGCAGTTCCCTCGTATGAAATTCAATTTGGAGATATTGGTTGGCCCCGGGGTATGGCAGAAGACACCTACTCAATGAGACACGCGGTGAGGTTACACCTGATATCATGTGGCTGCGGAGTGGGTTTCGCAACCACGTACTTACACCTTTGCCTTTGTATATATTAAGTATTACAAAGAAAATTCTGGCAGTGACCTCAATATGCCAGCTCCCCGTTGTCACCAGGCAGTTGAGCAAGAAGAAAACTTGAAGTCACGGTCGACTTTTCGTTTCTAAAATTTAGTTCATATATACATCGCGAAAACGCATTGCGTAATCATTCCCTCTAATGCCAAATTGTTTGTATTGTCGTCTAGGAAGAGAACTTTCTCCAAGGCTTATTTCCAGCGCGGAAGGTCTTAACATGTTCGAATACACCCGAGCACGTTAAATACAAATTTGTTCGAATGAATTATATTCAGCGCTGCTTCATGCGATTTTATATATATATAAATTTAAATTTTCTCTAATTGAAGTTCACTGACTTGCGTCTACATATACAACAAAGAAGATAAATCTCTATTTTTTATGTTCTACTTTACTTCTTTGAAAACAACGTAAAAAAAATATTCATTGCGGTGTTTCTTTCTCCCTTTCTCTGTGAATGACCTCAGAGCAGGTGACAACACTTCCAATTAGTTTTCAGCTATTAACGTTCTCTTTCCATTTCATTCTGCATCTATTTACATCTCTTTTCCATTTTCAATAATTCCAAAAATAACATTAATTTAGAAGCAAAATTTATAGACTTACAATATCATCCGCATTCGGAAATAAGCAAGTCTCGAAACAATCTCAAAGATTTTGTAGTCCAGTCTTTACTTCAGGATCGCTGGAACGTTTGAATGCAAATGTGATCTCTTATCAGTCAATCAACATCGGTTTAACTGAAAATCATAGATTTCACTTATTTTGGATCCAATTAGCAATTTCTCTTTCTTTCAAGATACAGACATACATGCATGGCTAAGAAGGTCGCTTTGCATCCACGTAGCTTAGGAGTCCCACAACGCCGCACCTTATGAGTGAATATTTTTGACAGAAACTCCGGGAACTTGTTACATACGTGTGTGTGTATTTCCTTCTTCTTCATTTTTTTAACGTATATTACATCAACAGTTACGATCGTAATCCCTGACCTGTAATAATTAAGATTCGTCGTTTTCTTTTTCTTTCGTATTAACATATTTTCGTTTTTATTTGATGCAGTCACTGGAATGCGATTATGAGAGTCTTAGTCAGAAAAATCATCCTCAGTTCTTATTCTGAAGTCTAGCGGAGTTTGATTCCAAGCAATGACCTGAATAATAATAATAATAATAATAATAATAATAATAATAATAATAATAATAATAATAATAATAATAATAATCATAATAATAATAATAATAATAATAATAATAATAATAATAAGAAGAAGAAGAAGAAGAAGAAGAAGAAGAAGAAGAAGAAGAAGAAGAAGAAGAAGAAGAAGAAGAAGAAGAAGAAGAAGAAGAAGAAGAAGACGACCGAAAAATACCTTAGGAATGAAAATCCAGGTTGGAAATTACCCCAAGACACCTGATGAAGGCTGGAGCGATCCTGAAGTAAAGACGATTATATATATATATATATATATATATATATATATATATATATATATATATATATATGTATGTATGTATGTATGTATGTGTGTATGTTTGTGTGTCTGTGTATGTCCTCCTAGCATTGCTTGACAACTGAAGCTGGTGCGTTTATGGCCGCAGTCAAATAACTGAAACAAGTGAAAGAATATATATATATATATATATATATATATATATATATACATATATATATATATGTATATATATGGCGGGTTTCTCTCAGTTTCCGTCTGCCAAATCTACTCAAGTGGCACTGGTCGGTCTGAGGCTATAGTAGAAGACACCTGGCTAAGGTGCCACGCAGTGGGACTGAACCCGAAACCGCGTGGTTGCAAAGCAAGCTTTTTAATCACACACCCATTCCTGCACCTATTATTTATTCTTACATATATTTACAAATTTCTCCGATTAAATACAACTAACTAATATCTGTTTATATTTTAGGCCCTCACAAGTTATTCTCTATAATACTTTGTTCTTAATTAATATAATAT
>NC_142937.1:22664025-22676525 GCF_046866305.1 Octopus bimaculoides
TGATGACGTGGATGACGATGATGAGGATGACGATGATGATGATGACGATGATGATGAAGTTGATGATGATGACGATGATGATGACGTGGATGATAACGTTGAGAAGAATGATGATGATGATGACGACGACGATCATGTTGACGATGCTGATCATGATGATGGTGATGATGATGATGATGATGATGACGATGACGATGACGATGATAATGATGATGAAGATGACGATGATGATGATGATGATGTTGATGATATGGAGACAACAACGATGACCATGACGACGGTGATAAAGATGATGATGATGATGATGATGATGATGATGATGGTGATGATGGTGATGATGATGATGGTGATGATGGTGATGATGGTGATGATGATGATGGTGATGATGATGATGTTGATGACATGGAGACAACAACGATGACCATGACGACGGTGATAAAGATGATGATGATGATGATGATGATGATGGTGATGATGGTGATGATGATGATGGTGATGATGGTGATGATGGTGATGATGATGATGGTGATGATGGTGATGATGACGACGACGTTTCTGTCGCTACTAATGATGGTGGTGGTGGTGGTGGTGGTGGTGGTGATGAGGTTGGGGAGAAGGAAAAGGGGGATCTTCGCGATGGTGATGATGATTGTTGTGGTGGTGGTGACTGTAGTGACAGAGAAGCTGAACGGCATTTCGTCCGTCTTTACGTTCTGAACTCAAATTCCACCGAGACCGACTTAGCCTTTCATTCTTTCGGGGTCGATGAAATAAGTACCATTTGAGTACTGGGGTCGATGTAATCGACTATACCCCAACCCCGTCCTCCTCCATGTTTCACGGTTTGTGCCTTTAGTAGAAAGGGTTATCATTCAGACGGCGATGTCACTGATTCGTTAGCAGAGCGGACAAAATGCTTTGCGGCACACCACCCGTCTTTACGGTCTGTGTTCCAATTCCATCGAGATCCACTTTGCCTTTCATCCTTTCGGGGTCATTGAAATAAGTACCAGTTGAGTACAGGGGTCGTTGTAATCGACTTTGCCCCATCCCCGTCCTTCTCCAAGTTCCAGGCCTTGTGCCTTGAGTAGAAAGGGTTATTATTAAGACGGCGAGGTCACTGAACCGTTCGTTAGCAAAGCCTTGCAAAACGCCTTGCAGCACATCGCCGGCCCTTACGTTCTGTGTTCAAATTACACCGAGATCGACATTGCCTTTTATTCTTTCGGGGGTCGATAAAGCAAGTATCAACTACGCCAAAAACTTGAAATCAAAATATTATTTTAGTTTATAAAACGTTCCAAATCATTTCTAAAATATCTTATCTTTCATAGTTTTCCTCTTCTGCTTCTTTCTTCGTCATTGTATTTCTTCCATTCTCTTATTTCTCATTAAGAATGTAGAAAACTGCAGATTCACATATATTGATTATGTCTTCTTATTTGTCGTTTCCTCTTTCCCGCCTTCTTCAGATCTAAACACACACATATACACACATACACACACGCATGCATGCAACACACACACACACATACATACACACACGCACGCACACAAACAAGCACATAGAGATGTATCTGCAGACGTGAATAAATGTATGGATGCGCATATATATATATATATATATATATGCATGGGTGTGTGTGCATGCATGTATACATACACACACTCACATATACAGAGGGAGCGATAAATAGATTAGATAAAGATAGTTCAATACACCTATATGCACAGACTTACATACATATACCCTTCTCAAATGTATATATATATATATATATATAATTCAATCTCACTTCTTAATAGCATTATCTCTCTCTCTCTCTCTTTCTCTCACTCTCCCTCTTTCTTTCTCTCTCGCGCGCTCTCTCTCTCCATTTATCTGCTGTTCTTTATCTTCTTCCACTTCTCTGTCTGCTAATTTCCCTATTTTCCTCTTTTTACCTTCATCTTACTTCATTTTTTTTTTCTTTTACCTTCTTCTGAATCTTTTCCATTACTCTCTTACTTTTTCTGATTTTTTTCTCCCTTCTTCTGTATTCCAATCCTTCTGTTTCCTTTCTATCTTTCCCTTCTCTTTCCCTTAATATCTCTCCATTTCTTGCCTCTCTATCACTCTCCGTATTTATACTGGCAAACCGAACTCATTTCTATATATATTTTTTTTACTACTAATATTTCCACTATTATTTTTACTTCATACTTTAATAGGTAAGTGTTCTCAAGGCTACAGCAACAAAATTTCCTTTCCCTTCATTTACCTTCCACCTCTCTTCCAATCCCACCATTTCCCATCGCTCCTATAATTATTTCCGGTTAGATTTCTGGTTACAGTTCCTTTTAACTTCTATGAAAACCACAATTCACTGGATTTGGAATTAATTAATAAAAAAAAATTTAAAACCACATCAGCAAAATAAGATAAAAACACGAGAAATAAACAATCCAGTTCTTATAATTAAACACTGAACCAATGCGAAATTCGTGGTTATATAATGAGACTTTATAGTTCTGTTTTATTCAATTCAATAAAGAAATAAGAATAAAAATGAAAAGGAATTTTGCAGAAAATAGCTCCATCGTTTTACATAGAATTAATTACGTATATTATTTCACTTCTTATCAAAATATGAACAGAGAAAAGCAGGGAGGGGAGCAACGTTTGATAAATATGTAGTAAAATAAAATGACTCTAAATATATTTTCTTTTAGAATAATAATTATGACTGGAAAGGAACATGTTTAACAAAAGATTTACTACAAATTATGAATATTTATGAAATAAAAATATACAATCGGGTTTGTGAAATTTTGTTTATCTTCAAAGAGATTGATTTGTTATTGAATCCATTTACTGTGTTTCTTAACCTGGGTCCATATGACCCTCGGGGGTCCATATGCAATTTTTTCTGGGGTCTATACACGAAAAATAGTAAATTGGGGGCCCACGATAGTATTTTAATCCATATATGCCCATACAAAAATGAAGTCTGAAATTTTCCCTGTGTTTAGATTAAGTGTTATTTATGGTAAGCTTTCACAATCTGGAGGAGAAGGACAGCGTGCAACTGTTAGCTACGGGTG
The DNA here is from genome assembly GCF_046866305.1 of Octopus bimaculoides. NCBI lineage: Eukaryota > Metazoa > Mollusca > Cephalopoda > Octopoda > Octopodidae > Octopus > Octopus bimaculoides. The sequence continues at coordinate 22,667,110 of NC_142937.1, forward strand.
TCGACTACCTACTGAACATTTCGCATGCTGAGTCAGATGCTTCCCGGCGAGATCATGTCCAAAGAAGTACGAGCAGGTTTTGCGTATCGAAAAAGGAACCAGGGGTATATATGGGTTTTAAGTGTCCAGGAAATGATCTTGCTTTAGATGTATTTATTGTGGGAAACAGCTAAGTCTCTTTCTCTAATGCTTGACATAGTTCAATGTTTCTTGCAAATTTACACAAGTCAATGAGTAATATAGGAAATAGGAAATTTGATAGAAGTTTGCATAAATCTAGTTTTAAACATAAAATGCCTATGGGAGTCCACCACAAAATAATTATCAAAGGTGTCCATAGGTTAAAAAAATGGTTGAGGGAGGGGCAGATTATTATCCAAAGGTGTTGCTAAACAAATAGGTGAAAACATGGCTGTATGATGAAATAATTTGCTTCGCAACCAAGTAGTTTAGATTTCGATTTCAGCTCTAGTGCGATGCAACTTGACCGAGTGTATGCTCTCACAGTCCCCGAGCCGAACTGTTGAGTGTGAGTTGAGTTAACTGACAGAAAACTGCAAGGAAGTCCGTTGCACATATGAAGACCGAAAATGACCGCGAAATATCTCTATCTGTCAATGTCTTTCACTTCCGTGTCTCTATACTTTCGCTTAGTTTTGAGGATGCTGGGTTTTTAAACGCAATACGTCTTTTAAAAGGTCTACTCTGGCTGAAGTACGGCAGTTCTACAGCGTTTAACAACGCACATACATTAAGTACGTTACATTATTAATGTTTACACTATCTAAACTTATTCGAACACAAATTCTAATTTTGTTATCATTGTGCAACGCATTTGCACTCAACTAACAGCCTCTACAGCTTTCATATATATATATATATATATATATATATAGGTATATATGAAAGCTGTAGAGGCTGTTAGTTGAGTGCAAATGCGTTGCACAATGATAACAAAATTAGAATTTGTGTTCGAATAAGTTTAGATATATATATATATATATATATATATATATAGGGCAGGGAATCGTCAATTAGTAATAAAATTAACAATTTTGCCGAGTAGTTCAGTATGAAAAAACCTTTATCGGTAAAACCATTTATAATGGTCAAAATTCACATGAGTTATTAGACACTTTCAAATTTATTCGAATATTGAGGCTGAAGATCGGAATAGGGTAACTTCATAGCCTTAACCGTGAAACGTCGTACCCAATTAGCTAAAGGCAGGTTTGTTTTTGCTCTTCTCTTCTGTTTTTTGTTCTGTGTGTGCCATAAATATCGCCACTCGTTAGAGAAAAAAATTTGTAGTTTGGAATCAGTAGTTCTTTGACTGCTATTTCTGAATTCTCAGTATGTTGGAGAAGCGACTCATGCTAATCCCTGTATATTTATGATTATATATATATGTATATATATATATATATATATATATATATATATATATATATATATATATATATATATATATATATACATGCAGGGAGTAAATAGACTCCTTTAATTTTCAATTTTTTTTATTTAATACACAAAGCAAACAATTGAAATGTATTCGATAGGTAGGACTACAGTTGACATTCCCTTTGCAGTTTTTAATTCAGAAAACACTTTTTGGCATTGAACTGATGAGCTTTGTGATTGTCTCTTGTGGAATTTCTGCCCACTTTTCACGCAATAATCGAAACATTTCATCTTTAGATTTTGGTTTCTGTCGAGTTCTTCGTATAGCTCTATCAAGTACGCTCCTAAGATTTTTAATTGGGTTCATGTCAGGAGATTGAATCGGCGAAGGAAGCTTTTTGATCCCATTTTCAGTCAGCCATTGTTATGTTATCGAATGAATACATCGGAAGTAGTCTATGCTTGAGCATTTCGATGTATTTTTCAGAGTTTATGGTTCCCACACATTCGATCAGCTCAGACTGACCATTGCTGGTGACAGCTCCCCATACCATTACAGAGATACCGCCATTTTCCACAGTCGGTTGGAGTCGTTTCAAATCAAATTCTTGATTGGGAAGCCTCCAGACTCAAACACGTCCACTGTCTGAAAATAATGCAAATCTGGATTCATCTGAGAAAATCACTCTATCTCAAAATGAACTGCAGTTTTCTGATATCTCCTTAGGCCATTTCTTTCTTTTCATGATATTAATTGGTTGAAGGAGAGGTTTACTTCTATCTGCTCGTCCACAATATCCAAGCTTATGCAGATAGGTAACACATAATAATAATAATAATAATAATAATAATAATAATAATATCTCATGACTGACCGTGGGATTGCACCTAGAAAGTTACCCTCCGAGGCACAAGTCTGGGCAAAGTCGTTTATGGAAGAGTAGCAATCGCCTATGCATACCGATCTCCCTCTCTCCACGCCACCGATGTCATCCAAGGGAAAGGCAAAGGCCGATACAGCTTGACACCAGTGACGTCGCAGCTCATTTATTAACGTGGAAGTGGCTGAGCACCCCACAGGCATGTACGCTCCTAAGATTTTTAATTGGGTTCATGTCAGGAGATTGAATCGGCGAAGGAAGCTTTTTGATCCCATTTTCAGTCAGCCATTGTTATGTTATCGAATGAATACATCGGAAGTAGTCTATGCTTGAGCATTTCGATGTATTTTTCAGAGTTTATGGTTCCCACACATTCGATCAGCTCAGACTGACCATTGCTGTACCCTTAACGTAGTTCTCGGGGAGATTCAGCATGACACAGAGTGTGACAAGGCTGGCCCTTTGAAATACAGGTAGAACAGAAACAGGAAGAACGAGTGAGAGAAAGTTGTGGTGAAGGAGTACAACAGGGTTCACCCCCACCCCCTGCTGGAGCCTCGTGGAGCTTTAGGTGTTTTCGCTCAGTAAACACTCACAATGCCCGGTCTGGGAATCGAAACCCCGATCTTACGACCATGAGTCTGTTACCCTAACCACTTGGCCATTGCGCCTCCACAATAATAATAATAATAATAATAATAATAATAATAATAATAATAATAATAATAATAATAATAATAATAAAAAAAGAAAAAAAAATGCTTTCTAATTGATGTATCAATACCAGCAGATGACAACGTTTCTCTAAAAGAAATGGAAAAACTTTCAAAATACAAAGACCTGGAAATAGAGATAACTCGAATGTGGAATCTAAAAACAGAAACAATTCCTATCATAGTAGGTGCCTTAGGTATAATAAAAAAATATTCAGACAAATACATAACAAAAATAGCAGGACTTACAAATATATATAACATACAGAAAATTGCACTACTGGGTACTGCACACATTCTACGCAAAACACTTTCAATACAGTAAACATAAGAGCACCACAGCAAACCACAGCACATACCCAAGGCGCACAGAGCTGCGCTCGGTAGTGAAGTGAAAGCACGTTATAAAAATAAAACTACTGAATAATAATAATAATAATAATACAGTATAGTACTGTTTCTACTTCTCGGACTTTCACCTATCGCCGGGTTTTTGAGACGTAACACTCGCGATAGTCGAGGGATTACTGTATTTCCAATTAAGGACTTCTAATCGTGAATAATAGCCTACAGAGTAGCAGAGAAATACTTAGATGCTTCTACATACACTGACACAATAGTATCCTCAAGTACCATGCCTCTAATAATCGCTGAAGGCAGTTGATTTTTTTTAACTTCAAAAGATTTAAAATACATTAAAGAAAGATAAAATTTTTAAAAATAACTAAAATATTTCGTGAACATACACTGGTCTTTTGATTATTGAAATATTTTTTGATAAATTCAAATGAACCAAAAATATAATAATAAAATAAAATAAAATGAGAAAACTATAAAGATAGTTGGTAAAAATATTCAACAACGTTTTTTGTGTTGTTTTGGTTTTTTTTTACAAAAATTTAAAATCCAAATTAGGAAATGGTATTTGTGGAGTTCAATTATTTTTCATTAGTTCAAAAATTTTTTCAAAGTACAAACGAAAATTGAACTCTGGCATCGAGACTTTACTGAATAAATTTTATTAAAAGGAATATTTTGATAAATATGTTTATTTACTTTGTGTGAAGGTGCGTGGCTTTGTGGTTAGAGGTGTTCTGCTCACGATTGTATGGCCGTGTGTTCGAGACGTGCTGGTGTGTTGTGTCCTTGAGCAAGACACTTCATTTCACGTTACTCCAGTCCATTCAGCTGGCAAAACTGAGTTGTATCTGTGTTTCAAATGACCAGCCTTGTTACTTACTGTGTTATGTTGTATCTTCTTGAGAACTATGTTAAGTGTACGCGTGTCTGTGGAATGCTCAGCCACTTGCATATTAATTCTACGAGCATGCTGTTCCATTGATCTGATCAACTGAAATACTGGTCGTTATAACTGACGGCGTAGTAGTTTGAAAACAATTTGGATATTGTCTAGTTATATCGTTTTAAGCTGTGAGTTAAAATCCAGCCGCTGTCAGCATTAGTTTCATGCTTTTTGTATTGGTAAAGATGAAATAAATACCAGCTGCCTACAGGAATAAATGTAATCGACTATCATCTCATATCTCCATCTTAAAATGCCTGTCACATCTGCAGCTTCTTCGCTAGATATGTGGGTAACATACTGCCCGCATAGAAACTAACTCAACATTGGAAGCTTTTGCGAGCATCAATGTCCACATTCAGCTTTATAGAATGTAACGATAATTGATCAGTCACATTTCTTGACTTCTAACTCAGAACAAAATAAAGAACTGAAATCAACATCCAACTCCACAAGAAATGTGCAAGCAGAGATTCATTCAGCCACCGCAAAACAACCCTTTTCCTCTATATTAAGATATGGGTACATAAAAATCGAACTCTCTCTTAAACATTAAAAGTTCAATGAAACGCGAAACAGGCCGCCTTTCGTACCCAAAAGGTACTGGACGTCAACGCCTACCCAATATCAGTTACCTGTCTCCCTCACAACCCCAAATTCACGAAACGGAAAAATTCTTCCAGCTCGTGTTTCTTTTTAATCTAGCAGACTTCAGTGATAGTACCAATACATCTGCGTGTTTTCTACACCACCTGTCTTCGTCTTTTTTTTTTTGTGAATTTTCCTCTGGTATTTAAGCCGGTTACAGCAGGCCAAAATATTCTATTTGTTTTATGTTCCTTCTAATCAGATCCAGCCTCTCATATGTACCATACAATGACATTTTAAAGATAAATAATCACACCATCAAAACCTTGAAGCTCGACTAATTGAAAACAATATGAATAAATAGGCGTTACATTTAATAGAGTAATCTGAATGATAAAGCGTTAAATAAACTTCTAATATCAATTTCCTAATTTTGGCACAAGGCCCGCAATTTGAGGGAGGGGATAGGCACAATCGACGTTAGTGGAATTTGAACTCAGAAACTAAAGACGAACGAAATGCCACAAAACATTTGCCCGGCGTGCTAACGATTCTGCCGGCTTGCTATCTTAAAAAAACTTTTAATATTGGTTTCAAATTTTCGCACAAGGCTAAGAATTTCGGACGAGAGAGTAAGTTGACTCCATCAACCCCAGTTCTAGACTTGTTCTTATTTTATTGACATCCGAAAGGGATGAAAGGCAAATTCGACCTCAGCAGAATTTGAGCTCAGAACGTTAAGACGGACGAAATACCACTAAACATTTCGCCCGGCGTATTAATGATTCTGACATCTCGCTGACTTAGAGAAACTTCTAATCGTGGAATAAAATGTTTTGTCTATTGGTAGTTCGCGTAGAATATTTTATCTCAATAAGGCGGCGAGCTGGCATAAACGTTACCACGCCGGGCGAAATGCTTAATGGTATTTCGTCTGCTGTGACGGTTTGAGTTCAAATTCCGCCGAGGTCGACTTTGCCTTTCATCCTTTCGGGGTCGATAAATTAAGTACCAGTTACGCACTGGGGTCGATGTAATCGACTTAATCCCTTTGTCTGTCCTTGTTTGTCCCCTCTGTGTTTAGCCCCTTGTGGGCAGTAAAGAAATAGGTATTTCGTGTGTCTTTACGTTCTGAGTTCAAATACCGTTGAGGACGACTTTACTTTTGAACATTTTAGGGGTCGATAAATTAAGTGCGAGTTGTGTACTGGGGTCGATCTAATCCATTGGCCTCCTCCCCAAAAAATTCGGGCCTTGTGCTTAGAGTAGAAAAGAAAATTTTATCTTAGTAAGGCAGCGAGCAGGTAGAAACGTTAGCACGCCGGGCGAAATGCTTAACGGTATTTCGTCTGTCTTTACGTTCTGAGTTCAAATTCCACCGAGTACGACTCTACTTTTCATCATTTAGGGGTCGATAAATTAAGTACTATTTGTGTACTAGGGTCGATCTAATTGACTGACCCTCTCTCCAAAAATTTCGGCACTTGTGCCTAGAGTAGAAAATAATATTTTATTACAGTTGTCCCCAAAAGTGCGCAGCATTAACCCCTTGGGACGTTGGAAAGATTCAGGCGAGAGTGTTGAAGAAAAGTCGATGATAATGGGGTGGCCAAAATAGGGTGATAAATGTATTAAAAAAACAAAAACATTAATAGGTTAATATTAAGCTTGGCAAATACTGGTTTATCTATTTAGGACTGGAGTTGTTTAGTAATATTAGATTTAATATCTAAGACGAAGAATGTTATAAACTTGACAGTATTATGGCGGCTTTTATCATGACTGGATAAGGATACATAACGCATATCTAATGTGATCTTTGAGACCACTCACTTCAAGAGCCCTAATTTATTTCGGGATTCCATTCTCGAAGAATTCTTTATTCAATGACAACCAAGAGATTCTTCAGCTAATATTTTTAATCAGCTTTTCTAACATTAACGGTGGATGGTAAAAGTCTAATATAATAACTTTTTCATTAGGTTTCCTATTTCTGGTTTGTATTTCCCTGTGAAATATCGAAGCAAAATATAATAAACTTTACAATACGAAAGTTACCTTTCATACATACATATTTGTGTGTGTGTGTGTATGTGTGTGTCAACGAGTATTGTCTAGATACATATATATATATATATATATATATATATATATATATATATATATATATATATATATATATATATATATATATATATATATATATATATATATATATATATATATATATATATATACATGAATACTCATACACACACATACATTTGTATATTCACAGAAATACTGTTTTCATTCATTTTTATCTTAATTATGAAGAACTGGAATGCAATATACGAAGCTGACTGCAGCCGATCATGTAACCAGACATGAAAAACCGGATCCTTATTGTCCGGAATCCCTTAGGGGTCGGTACTGAAACTAACCATTCCTTCAGTGAACGAGATTAAATTGAATAAAAAAACATCTCCAAAGAAATATGAAGTCTTGTACCTATGTGAAAAATATATTATTTTGAATTTGTTATTTTCGAACGTATTAGTTTCCTTTTCTAAGCAAAGACAATCTATGTGTTCGTGTGTATGTGTGCCGTGCAGGTATGTTTGTGCATGTACGTGTGTGTCTATGCGTGTACTGTGTGTATGTAGATACAGATACATATAGTCGTGTATGTGCATGTACATATATATATATATATATATATATATATATATTTATATATATATTTATATATATATATATATATATATATATATATAGAATATATATATATATATATATATATATATATATATATATATATATATATATATGACCATAACTACATATATATATACATATATAAACACACATACGTAGATACACATTATATATATATATATATATATATATATATATATATATATATATATATATATATATACATGACAGAGAGAGATGTATATATGCAGTTACCTCTGGTGTCAAGTGTGATAGAATTGTAGTTAACGTTATATAAGAGATAAAACTATGTGTGTGACGGTGTGTGTTGTGTGTGTGTGTAAATATATCTATGTATGTATGTATGTATATATGTGTGTGTTTTTGTGTGTATGTAGCTATATATGTAGGTATGTATGTATGGGCAGCTAGCCTCATGATACAGGTGTAAAATGTTACGGTGTTGTGACTAACATCATACAAGAATACATATATATATATATATATATATATATATATGTGTGTGTGTGTGTGTGTGTGTGTGTGTGTGTGTGTGTGTGTGTGTGTGTGTGTGTGTGTGTGTGCAATTATATAGATATTTGGAGCTATATATTTGTGTGTATGTAGTGTTTATATTTTTATGTGTGTGTATATATATATTCTTACGCAAATATATCCATATATATATATATACATACACACACACACATATATATACACATACATATACATATATATATATATATAGAGAGAGAGAGAGAGGGGGGAGAAAGATAGAGAGAGAAAGAGAGAGAGAGAGAAAAAGAGAAAGAGAGAGAAAGAGAGAGAGAGAGAGAGAGAGAATGAGAGAGAGAATGAGAGAGAGAGAGATGTATGGATTCTTAATGCATGTCTACTTATGAATACGCACTCTCTCTTTCTCCTTCTCTCACTTTCACAACTTCTTTCCTCCCATTCGCTTTGTCACTCTCTTTCCTCTTCTCTCTCTCTCTCTCTCTCTCTCTCTCTCTCTCTCTCTCTCTCTCTCTCTCTCTCTCTCTCTCTGTAATATCCAGTAAACCCATTATTAGTATTATTGAGATTTCGTTTTTTCTATTATTTAAACTTACATTTCTTCATATTTTCCTTCAGTTTTAAATTCAACTGCAAATACACATAATACACACACGCATATATAGATACATACATACACATATATAGATATCCATACATACATACACACATACATACATACATACATACATACTTACATATACATATATATACATACACATATATATATATATATATATATATATATATATATATATATATATATATATATATATATATATATATATATATATATATACATATATATAATGGAGATCAAAATATAAAATGACACAAAAAAATTTACTTTTAGTGCTTCTGCGCGTGCAAAATCCAATTTTACGTTGAAACCCTGCTGGCAGCTTCTCATTAAGTTTCTGTAATGATCGGCATATTGCTTAAGGCCTACTCTCCAGTTCTAATCACCCTGCTTTCCTAACAAATAGTCATTGTGGTATCCTTAGGGGTTAGCATTATTTGTTAGGTACAATGAAAGAATTGGGAAGAAGGAGAACGTAAACGACGATGAAGACAAGGGAGAGAATTTCTGCTGCTTTAGTGAAAAGAAAGCAAATATAAAAACGGCTAAGGCTAACAATATAGAGGGGGAGGGGCGGCGGCTAGGGGTTTGGGTGTTGGGGGTCTGGTTGGTGGATGATATAGATCCAAGTGATAAAATATTCTCAAATCCTAGCATTTTTCTTATTTGAAACCGTATGAATCTAACTCCATTAGTATTAA
>NC_142937.1:22681525-22689025 GCF_046866305.1 Octopus bimaculoides
TTTATGTCCCCGTAACTTAGCGGTTCGGCCAAAGAGACCGATAGAATAAGTACTAGGCTTCTAAAGAATAAGTCCTGGGGTCGATTTGCTCGACTAAAGGCGGTGCTCTAGCATGGCCCCAGTCAAAAGACTGAAACAAGTAAAAGAGTAAAAGAGAATATATATATATACAATTATTCTATAATTATAAACATAATTTTCTGCAGTAGTTTTCTGCGGTACTGCTCGTAGCATACACGTGTGTACAGGGGATGAATAGTGTATTCACATTCGGTTGTGTAAATTTTGGAAGTGTTGGTTGGATATCAGTTGCGCGATGTCGCTCGATCGATTGCATATTTAACCCTAGCACTTTCAAATTTTATAATTGGAAATACTACACTGAAAAGGGAAGTAATTACGAGTTTTCGCCCGACTTTTCTTCTCCAGTCCACAGGTGCATGCTTAAGGTTCACCCTAAACGTTTTTGCCACGATGTATGCATTGGGTGGAGAGACAGGGAGAGAGAGGGAGGGGAGGGAGAGTGACTGAGAGTGGGAGAAACCATAGCTCCACCCGCTCCACCCTAATTTTCCTTTTTAAGTCGAATATATACACGTAAAGGAGCGTTCGATCGAAGGGTAAGTTGACGTTCCTGTATTCTTTAAGCCCTATGCTTTTTAGGATAGGCATTCTCTTGATTACACTCCATATTTTATCTACCCGGAAAACATGGTAGGCAGACAGGCGAAACATTCACTGTAAAATATTTTGTCCATTATTCCAACAATTCTGCAACGGGACCGGAAGATGAATATATGATATATTATATATATATATGGTTGTGTGATAAGAAGCTTGTTTCCCAACCGCATGGCTCCTGGTTCAGTCCCACTGGGTGGTACCCTGGGAAAGTATCGTTTGCTCGTGCCTCGGACTGACCAAAGCCATGTGAGTGGATTTGGTAGACGGAAACTGAAAAAGAAATTCCATCATATATATATCTGTGTGTGTGTGTATGTCTATGTAATATATATATATATATATATATATATATATACAGAAGGAGAGAGAGAGGGTGAGACAACAGCTTCTGCCAAACTACTAGGTTTCTAAGTGATGGTGGTGGTGGTGGTGGAGAGCAAACAGACGCAAATTCACACACACACACACACACACACACACACACATCTATATATATATATATATATATATATATATATATATATATACACATATACATTCACCCACACAGATATATATATACATGTATATATCTATATGTACATACATATAAATATACATACACACACACACACACACTCACACACATATGTATATATATATATATATATATATACATACATATGTAAGCATAGATACATACATATACATACAAACATATATATGCATACATATAAATCATTTTATAATTATATACATAATTATAACAAGGGGTCAGCTTTATGCCTCACCACGCACTGCTAGAAATAGACGCTAAGGTCCTTTTTACTGCCTTAAAATCTCCGAGAATAAGACACTTTACTGTTGGCAAGCAAAAGAAAGAAATGAAATAAGGCCGGTTAACTATGGACGCGATTCGAACTTAAAGTAAAAAGTAATTTTACTGTTACTCTTTAGCATGTTACTCCGTATGAGTATAATTTTTCTAGTATTTTAAAAATATGCACACGATATGCGACATCATGTGTCTAATAACCATCCACACTCGCAAAAATATACTTCCGAGTATAATACATATCTTACTTTTATACACACATGTGTGCTAAGATTTTTGACCGCGGTAAAAGGATTTTATTTCTATACTAGCTACCTGGTAAAATCATTATTGATTTTACCCTCTATTATTATTAAAACAATATTTGAAGATGCATATATATATATATATATATATATATATATATATATATAAATATATATATATATATATATATAGAGTGAAGTATATTTGCCACTTAAATGTGGCTGACCCCGAGGGGTGGATGTTACTGTTGCTTTTAGCCCCAGGAGGACATCTCCTCCAGCTGGCTATCGACACACATCTGTGCCCTGTCTGTATTTGCCAAGGGAAGTTATCTTTCCCATCTTGATCTACGATACGTACGTACCCGAGTTTCAGGGTTATTTCCCTTCTTCAGCATACGACAATCGCCGACATTCGATGCAAAAGACATCCCTTGGCAAATATATGTAACTTTCTCCAGTGAAATTTTTCACTGATATCGAAAAAGTGAAAACAAGCAATGTTAAATCTCTGAACGAGGTATTAACAGTAACTGCACGATAAAGTGAAGTATATTTGACACTTAAATGTGGCAAATACAGACAGGGCACAGATGTGTGTCGATAGCCAGCTGTAGGAGATTTCCTCCTGGGGCTAAAAGCAACAGTAACATCCACCCCTCGGGGTCAGCCACATTTAAGTGGCAAATATACTTCACTTTATCGTGCAGTTACTGTTAATACCTCGTTCAGAGATTTAACATTGCTTATATATATATATATATATATATATTATAATATTAGGGAATGTAAAATTCCAGTCATAGAGGAATATTCAATTTAGTAATACCAAAATGAATTTTATAATAAATATTATATGTATATAGATATAATTTAGAGAATTTTATATATATATATATATATATATATATATATATATATATATATATATATATATATATATATATATATATATACAAAGATGTATATAAATACACAGTGAAAATAATAGAAATGAAAGTAATATATCTATATACATACAAAATGAACCTGTTCATAGTGAAGCCTATTAAAAGTGAAAGTATTATCTCACGTTACAATAGATGTGTTATTGTTTCACTTTTGACACGTAACACTGAAATAGTGTTAGAGATAAGAGATTACTCCGGGCTCGCATTAGGCAAGAAGTCGAAAAGTATTTGGGCCCAACTTTTTGCCTAATGCGAGCCCGGAGCAATCTCTTATCTCATACACTATTTCAGTATTACGTGTCAAAAGTGAAACAATGACACCTCGATTAATACTTTCACTGTTATATGGTTTCAATTTCAATTACATTCATTATGTATCTATATATATTAATTCCATTTCTATTACTTTCAAAATGTATTTATATGCATGTTTGTATATATATATATATATATATATATATATATATATATATATATATATATATATATATATATATATAATATATTTATATATATATATATATATTCATATATATATACATACATACATACACACACACACACACACACACACACACACACACACACATACGCACACACACATATATATATAAACTTAGATATATATCTATACGTATATGTATGTATATGTATATGTATCTATATATTTAAAAGAAGTGAGGACCGAAATCGTTATAGTTCATTAACTGCATATAAATATATGTGTGTGTATGTATATTCATGTGTGTATATATATATATGTATATGTATATATGTATATATGTATATGCATATATATTTGTATATAGGCATATATGTGTATATATATATATATATATATATATATATATATATATATATATATATATATATATATATATATGTATATATATATATATATATATGTATATATATATATATATATATATGTATATATATATATATATATATATGTATACATATATTTGTATATATATATATATATGTATATATATATATATGTATATATGTGTATGTATACATACGTATATGTATATGCAAATATATATATATATATATAAATGTATATGTATATGCAAATATATATATATATATATATATATATGTATATATATACATATATATATACGTTTATAGGCCCAGGGTGTCTGTGGGCTAAGAAGCTTTCTTGCCAACCACATGTTTCCGGTTTCAGTCCCTGAGCAAGTGTCTTATAGTATAGTCTTGGGTCGACCAGACCACAGCCCTGCGTAAGTGGATTTGGTTGACGGAAACTGAACGAAGTATGTCCTATATATATATATATTATCTGTGTGTATTTATGTGTGTCTGTATTCCTACCCCCACCATTGCTTGAAAACCTATGTTGCTATATTTATGTACCCATAACGTAGCGGTACGGCGAAAGACAGCGATAGAATAAATAGTAAGGTTACAAAGAATACATCCTGTGGTGCATTTATTCGACGAACGGTGGTACTCTAGCATGGCGTAGTCACATGGCTGAAACTAGTAAAACAATAAAGAAAACTTATGCCATTTTAATGCCGAGCATGGCCGGGTTTCTCTGCTAGTGTATATATATATATATATATTTATATATAGGTTATGAGCGGCAGTGTTGACAATTAGACCCAGAGGTTTCAGGTAATGCTGTGTAAGTGCTATGGATAGACCATAGTTAAACTCCAGGTTCGGTGATTATGTGAATGAGGGGTCCAACGTAGGTCATATATCAACGTGTGTATATAAAGATTTACTTTACGTGATGACCAATTTTAAAGACTATTGGATTTTACTTATAGGGTATTGGAATCTTATATGTATACCATTCTGCGTAAACAATGGATTTACAAATACAATATCTCTGCATATCTCACATCTATTTTCGTTCCTCCAATTCAATCTCTATGTCGTATCTTATCTAAATTAACTATGCTTAACCATCTTCTCACACCGTCTCCGATGAAGGGAATAATAAATATCCTGGAAAAAGCTGTAAGACCTTCTATTTATAAATGTTTTAAAATATACACAGTCCTGGTTTTTTTATCTCATTAAGGAAAGTAAATCCTTAAGAATACCAGACAAGCCACCCATACCTGGATACAACTCACTACTTGAATGGACCATAGACAAAACTTGACTGTAAAAAGGATTTAGATAATCCTATCAGGTGGTGCTATTAGGTTAGACATGGCCTGGACCAATCTTTGGTCGAAACATATCTAAGTTTTATCTAAGCTTTATATATATAAAGCGTAAGAATAAGGATTTCAACTTTCCATTCTGCATTATTATGTCTATATGTGTGCTTATTGTGTGTGTGTGTGTGTGTGTGGAAAGAGAGAGTGACAGACAGACAGAGAGACAAGCAGACGGACAGACGAGCAGACGGATAGACAAACAGACGCGCAGACAAGCAGACAGAGCTGTGGAAAGAGCCTGATGAAATGAAGACGGTTACTGCTTATATAATTTAACTGGCTCAACGAAGCGTCAATAAAAATTGATAAATAACTCTGGTACGTTTGGCTATTGTTTTTCCATATCAATCAGTCGTACGAATAACTGTTTAATGCGTTTATTGAATGTGTATTTGTTCATTAACAGCAATGAGTCAATGCAACGATGAATGCTGACCTGGTCTGTACAGGCGTTGCATCATTTGACCCCATTAAGGCTCACTTTGTAAAAGGGGACATTATAGAAATCTAAATAATAATCTGGAGGAAATTAACTTAGGAGAGCGAAGGAGCGTACAAACAAGGGAAGAGGGAAAGTAACTAATCGAACATTTGCAGTTAATGTATTAATGGTGGTGGTGGCGGTGGTGCTGGTGGCAGCGGCGGGAGTGGTAATGGTGGTGATAGTGGTGGCGGTGGTGGTTTTTGCGTCGTCGGTGGTTTTGTCGGTGGTTTTGTTGTTGTCTTTGTTGTTTTTGTAGATGGTGGTGGTGATGGTGGGGGGTGAAGTTGGTGGTGGTCACGGTGGTTTTGGTAGTGGCGGCGGAAGTGGTGGTGGCGGTGGTGGTTTTTGCGTTGTCGGTGGAGGTGTTGCTGGTTTTGTTGTTGTTGTTGGTGGTGGTCGTCGTCGTGGTACTGCTGATGGCGGCGGCGCTGATAGGTGTGGCGTTGTTGTTGTTGTTGTTGTTGTTTTTGTTGTTGGTGGTGATGGTAGTCATAGTGGTGATAGCGGTTTTGGTGGCGGTGGTGGTTTTTGCGTTTTCGGTGGCGGTGTTGGTGGTTTTGTTGTTGTTGTCGACGGTGGTGTTGGTTGTGGTGGTGGTGATGGTGGTGGTGATGGAGGGGGTGAAGGTGGTGGTGGCGACGGGAGTGGTGATGGTGATGGTGGCGGTGGTGGTTTTTGCGTTGTCGGTGGCGGTGTTGGTGGTTTTGTTAGTGGTGGTGTTGTTGGATCTGACAGCAATAGTAGTGGTGCTAGTAGTGGAGGTAGTGTATGATGATTGTGGCTTTGGCGCTAGTGGTTTTGACTATGGTGGTGGTGGTAGAGGTAGTGGTATTGATGGTATTGGTGGTAGTGGTGGTAGTGCTACTACTGGTCGTGACAATGATGGTGGAAGATGGTTTCTGTGGAAGATGGTGCCGGTGGCGCAGCGGCAGTAGCGGAGGTGAAAACAGAGGTGGAGGAGGCGGCGGCGGAAGAGGAGGAGGCGACAGCGGAGGTACGGGCGGCAGCGGCGGCAGCGGTGGTAGCGACAGCGGTACTGGTTGTTGTGGTAATAGTACTAAAACTTGTAGTCGCGGATGTTGACGACGATGCAGTCAATAGTAGTAGTAGTAGTAGTAGTAGTAGTAGTAGTAGTAGCAGCAGCAGCAGCAGCAGCAGCAGCAGTAGTAGTAGTATTAGTAGTAGTAGTATTAGTAGTAGTAGTAGTAGTAGCAGCAGCAGCAGCAGCAGCAGTAGTAGTAGTAGTAGTAGTAGTAGTAGTGGTGATGATATGGTTAGCATTGGTGGTGACAGTGGTTTGGTAGTGGTGACGGCGGTGTTGGTGGAGTGTCGCTAACAGTTGTAGTGGTAGTGGACACTAATGCTGACTTGTAAGAATTCTCAGCAGAGCTATTATGAAATGTCTATAACGGCTGTTCTGCAAAAGCTGGCTTTCGAACCCCTTCCAACGTATTCTTCTCTATGGAATGGCTCTTAAAATTTTGGGAGTGATTCCTAGTTGTACAAACAGCAGGTGTATGGTACCGATTAGAAAGACAGGGATTGAAGGATACCGGTGTTAGTTTTCGAACCATGGTTGATAAATTAAGTTTAAAAGAGAATTGGAAACAACTTTCTTGTAAAAGTGCAGTCAGTGGAAAATACCGCATCCCGGACGCTAGTAGGTTTCGGAAATCATCAGGAAAGATCGCGTACCGGTACGAAGCCTTCCTCTTGGCGGCTTTACAGTACACCGACCCCCGCTCGCTGATGTGAGGCCCCATCAACTCTTTCGACGGACTAGTATTCTGCCGGAGTCGCGTGGTGCTTACTTAGGTGTTTCGCTCATATACGCACACATCATCCGGTCTGAGATTCCAACCCGCGATCCCTCGACCACGAGACTGTTGCTCTAACCACTAGGCCATGTACTTCCACGAGCCCTTACTGAGCAATAATTTTAAAGTTTGTATATTCAAGTCAATCTCAATTTCATGAAATACGTCAGTGACGATTGGAATGCGTTGAAGTCGTCAAACCACTGGCCTACAGACATGCTTCTGCGTATACGGCATTGAAATATTTTCCCTAAGAATTTCTGAACAGTTTTGAAACCTGATCACTTACTGAGATGTAC
>NC_142937.1:22694025-22699025 GCF_046866305.1 Octopus bimaculoides
TAAGGAGAGCACCTAGAATTTTTAACGCGATAACGATGACAGAAAGAATATCATCATCATCATCATCATCATCATCATCATCATCATCATCATCATCATCATCATCATCATCATCACTAATATCATCGACAAGAATATAATCCAACGCAACAGCAAGTATTTAAGACCGGAAGTAAAACAAAACTTGCTTATATGACAAAAGTGTTTCAATAACATTGCATAAACATAGCGAAATAAATTAAAAGTTAAAAAACACACATAAATACAAACTTGCTTCACCGCCACAAACCATAAAAAGCATTAATACACAATATCATAATAATAATAATAATAATAATAATAATAATAATAATAATAATAATAATAATAATAATAATAATAATGATAATAAAAAGAAGCAGCTTTCTTTCACAACATTTAAAGACTTCTAGAAATTGTAAGGAAACCGTCGAGACAGACACATATACCTGGCGTTTTATATATATGCTTTTCCTTTCTTTAAAATATTCTTTAAACAAAACTGTGAAGAACATTATGCAGATAATAAATCCTGTTTCTAAGATTTCATTTTCGGATTTTGTTTGGATTGGATTAAATATGTTAATGTTTTTCAAAGCGAGGGTTTACGTATTTTTTTTAAAATCATTTAATATAAATGCATTCTTTCCACTTGAACGGCACAAATATTTTAACCAAGTTTACAAGAATATCCATAGGACAACTTTATATTGCTCTTGTAACCTCTTAATTTTTCCATCATCTCAATCTATCAACTAGACAAACTCTTATTGTGTTTTGATATTTTTTAAAGTAAACCTACATAAAAATATAACGATGTCTGTTCATGTCTGTGTGCCTATATATATATATATATATATATATATATATATATATATATATATATATATATATATATATATATATATATATATATGTATGTATGTATGTATACATGTATGTATGTATGTATGTATATATTAGTATGTATATCCATAAGTGGTATCTTGGAACCATTCCTATGTGCGCGTATACACACCCACACATACTCATGCATATGCACACACACACACACATACACACACACATACACCCACACCCCACACCCACACACACACACATATATATATATATATATATATATATATATATATATAGATAGATAGGTAGATAGATAGATAGATAGATAGATAGATAGATAGATAGATAGATAGATAGATAGATAGACAGACAGATAGATAAATAGATAGATATACATATACATATACATATGTCGAGCTACATCATGGAATCATATGTATAACTCTGTGTGTGTGTGTGTGTGTGTGTGTGTGTGTGTGTGTTTGTGTGTGTGCCTACGTGTGTGTATACATGTATATACACTCACACACATACACACATCTAAACATATGCACAAAAATATCTGTATGCGTCTATATTCATATGTCTACGTGTACACGTGTATATACATATATATATTTTTGGGCGTGTGTGTGTGTGTGAGTGTATGTGTTTATGTGCATACTTGCGCGTGCATGTATATATGCAATGATAAGCAGTGGAATTTCAACTCATTATCCTGAGTTCCACGTTGCCGATTTCCATAGAATTGAAGAAGAGAAGCAGCCTAACATCTTGAAAGCAAAAAATAGCTACAACCACTGTTAATGGCCCTAAAGTAATGACAGAGACAATCATTAACAGTAATATTTTCCCAACAGCTTGAATCTCTTGATCTCTCTGTCTCTTTCTCGCTTTTTCTCACTTCCCTTTGTTTATCTCTTTCTGTCTCTTTTCTCTATCTATCTATCTATCTATCTATCTATCTATCTATCTATCTATCTATCTATCTATCTAACTATCTATCTATCTATCTATCTATCATTAAGTGAGACATGGTCTGGGCCTATACTAGCTGAAACCTTTCTAAATTATCAATCTATCTTTCTTTCTATCTATAGAAACTTTCATCGCCCGATCTATTGGAGTGTGTGTGGGTATCTCCATCTCTCTGCTGATCATCACCAGTGGGCCCTTGTTTTATAGAAGTTCAACAAAGTAAAGTTTTGCCCCAGATAGGAAGAAAGCCTTCAGTTCCCTCTGGTACTCGAATCTCCAATCTAAACTCCCCCTCCCCCCCCCTGCGGGCTCTATTTCAGTTTTCAGTTCTTTGGTCAGTAGCTTCCTGTCAGTTCGCACGCCCACGACACGTATTAGCGAAGCAATTCCTGCCCTATTTCTTAGGAAAAATTTTGGTTCCCCGCTCTCTTTCTCTTCTGATATGATGACCTGCTACCGACGATATGCACAAACAGTCACTCTTTTGTAGGTAATATGACACTTCATTCCTTCCCAGCCTTCACCAAAAATGCATCATCTATACGAAATGAGATGATTGGGTGTTTCTGTTTCGTCGCTCACAATTTGGCATGGCTGACTGGATTTGCAACAGTGCTTTATTGGTCCCAGAGGCAAACACAGACGCGCGCACATACATGTACACGCACACAGAAATATACATAAAGAGATTGAGGAGTGATACAGATACGGAAAGAGGGAGGCATTACAATTCATTAATTTAACAATATTTACAAAACATTTTTGCTCTCCTCGTAGACATACACAGAAATAATGGCACACTTAAAGAGAGGGAAAGTGGGAGAAAGAACGAATAAACATTCAAAAGTCCGATGTGAAATAGATCAGCGATGCTAAACAGATACATGGCATATTGATGTCTTGCAAACAACTCGCACATGCAAGTGCTACCAGTCAAGAACTCCGTATACCTGAAGCCAGCAAGTGTATGGGGTCATCAGGAGAGAATGCGCGCCGTTTCGGGACCTACCTCTCGACGGCATCAATGCACACCAGCCCCACTCACTGATATGAGGCCCCGCTTGCTAGATCAACTGATTACTAAAACAAAGCTCAATATTTCTCTAGCCATCGTTCATCGTCTCTTTTTAACCAAATCCAGTGGCTAGCCTTCTCCACTGTATCTCTAAAGCATGAAACTATTGTCAGCTCTTTTGTAAATTGTGTATATTAAACGATTATACACACACACAGACACACATATATATATACATACATGCATACGCATATTGCCATGGAACCACACATCTACAAATACATAAGTGTGTGCGTCTGTGTATATGCATGTATGTTCGCCTGAGCAAGTGTACGTAAATGACACCTCCATATTCAATATTATGGATTTGGTTTTGCTCGCCTGACTTCGGGATACCAACAAGAGTAACCTTCTCTTTAAAACTTCGTTAGTTCGAAAGCTTTAATAGGTACGAGCGAAACGAAAGCCATTTGAATCCAAGTGATTTCAAATAATTAAGCCGTTCTTTGTTCCTGTAGATTCTAGAGTGTGGTCGGAAGGGGATTGGGTTAATTTTCTATCAGGTCAAGCGTCTACGCATTTGTGCCCTCATGCTTTCGCTAGTAACAGGTGTTGTATTGACGTCTGTGGGCATGGCTACACATGAAATATAAATCGGGGGATTAATATTTAATAAGGTAACAGTACGAAATGGGGCAAAACCCTATTGATATATCGTCGGTGATCAATCAATAGTATTGAATATGAACATGTATTAGATGATGATGATGATGATGATGATGATAGTGGTGGTGGTGGCGGCGGCGGTGGTGGTGGTGGTGGTGATGTTAATAATGAAGTAGCTGAAAAGGAAGGTGAAGTGGAGCAAGTCGACTACGGGGGAGGGGGGTGAGGATGTTGATGAAGACGGTGACAATAATATTGATGATGAGGATGACGAGAGAAGTGGAGTAAGAAGAGGAGTAAGGAGAAGAGTTAGCTGATGATGATGATGATGGTGATGATTACTGTCCTTGTTATTATATGTGGCCCCCGTTTTAAAAAAGATCCATGACTTGTCCTTATTAATCTAGACTTTCACTTTCAAAATCTTTATTTATTTCTTCTTACTCACAGACAAAGATCATACTCACTTCTCGTCAGATCTCATTTTTAACGAGAGCACTCAGAGAGCGCAAATCTCCGCGAAGGCAACACTAACGTCCTCTCAACGATTAGCCAGAGATGATTTTTAAAAGAGAATATCTGAAATAAACTCAACTGCTCTCACAAACGAGAATACTAAAAATGAACCCGACCGCTCTCAAAAATTATTATTATAATATTATTAACAATATTTTCTTATGGTGGCGAGCTGGCAGAACTGGCATCCTACAGAGGAAAAATGCTTCGCGGCATCCCATCCGTCTTTATGTTCTGGGTTCAAATTACGCCGAAGTCGAATTTGCCTTTCATCCTTTCGGGGCCATAAATTAAGTACTGATGGAACACTGGAGTTGATGTAATCGACCTGTCCCCTCCCCACAAATTTCAGGTCTTGTGCCTATTCCCCATTTTTTTAGGAAGGGGTAGCCACAACAAGACACACATCAAGCACTCCATTCATTTCCCAGCTCAAAGGGGCGAGCACCATTCTATGCTCGGGTCAAGGCATAGAATGCAACCACGCTCTTTTGTAGTAAGATTTGTTACCAATATATATAGACATTGTACAGAGGTTGTTATAACTGACGTTACTTATCCTCTCGAAAGTTGCTGGCTTTGTGTTTGAATTAGAAATAGTTACTCTGAGTTCAAATTATGCCGAGATCATCATTGCCTTTTGGAGTGAATAACATAAAGTACCAGTCAGGTTCGGCGGTATGAAGCAATACCCTTCCTTCAAAATTGTTTGCCGTATGCTTAAATCGAAAAACAATTACTACGGGATCGATAAAATAGACATCGATGAATCGCTAAAATCGATTTGGCTGCCAAATAATACAGAAAATGTGACATGGTTCAGTGCTTATACTAGGAATCAGTAAAAGTGGGGAGCTGCTAGAATTATTAGCATGCCGGGAAAAATGCTTAGTGACGTTTCGTCCATCTTTGCGTTCTGAGTTCAAACTGCGCCTAGTTCGTTTTTACCATGCATTCTTTCAGGGTC
>NC_142937.1:22704025-22706525 GCF_046866305.1 Octopus bimaculoides
AGTCGAAATACCACTAAGCATTCCGCTTCCTAATCACATGGTTCCGAGTTCAGGCATACTGCGTGGCACCTTGGGTAAATATCTCCTACTATAGCGTCAGGCCGACTAAGGCCTTGTAAATGGATTTGCTAGACAGAAACACTGAAAGAGGCATCGTCGTACACACACACACACACACATATATATGTGTGTGTGTGTATACGCGCGTGTGTGTATACGCCTTTGTGCTTGTGTTTGTCCCCATCACCGGTGTTGGTGTGTTTACTTCTCCGTAATTTAGCGGTTCGGCCAAAGTGGCAATAGAATAAGTACTCGGTTTGAAAAATGTTATTACTGAAATCAATATATTCGACTAAAGATTCTTCAAGAGGGTGCCCCAGCATGACCGCAGTCTAATGTCTGACACAAGCAAAGGATAAAGGATAACTGTAATCTAATCAACTCGTCTTTTTCTTCAGATAATGTATCTACGATTAAGGTGTCCAAAATTTCATTTTTTTTTCTTCTCTGTGTAACTTCAGGAGAATTCCGTCGGTTACAGCGACGAGGCTCCCATCTGATACGATCAATAGAGCAGCTTGCTCGTGAAATTAACGTTCAAATAGCTGAGCAATCCACAGCCACGTGTACCCCTAACGTACATCTCAGGGAGATTCAGTGTGACATAAACTGTGACAAAGCTGGTCCCTTTGAAATACAAGTACAACTCATTTTTCCCAGCTGAGTGGACTGGAGCAACGTGAAATAAAGTTTCTTGCTCAAGGACACAACGCGTCGCCGGGAATTGAACTCACGACCATACAATCTTGAGTCGAATGCCCTAACCACTAAGCCACGCGCCTTCACATGTAATTAAGTTAAAATAGAAGGTTATCTGACAGCTGTTTCAAGTATTTTGTGACACGTGTAAAATACCCCACCATCACCCACAACTCGTTTGTAAAGGAGAGATTATTAAGGATATTTTGTGGGGATTTATAAGCATTAATTAGTTTGAATCTCTGCTATTAAAACTCAAACTATGATTTTCCAAAAGAAAAGATTAAAGCAGGAACAAAAATACTATATCAGAATGATATTTTTCTTCAATACAACGTTATGTTTTGAAGCTATCAATTTATCTGGTGCAACACATATAACGAGATTTGGACTTCAAAACTTTTCAATAAAGGTAACTTTGAAATCATTATGCATTTTACAAAATTAATTTATAAGGAAAATAAAAATAAAAACAACAACAACAACAAAACAAGCAAAACATAATGGAAAACAAGCAAATATTATATACACAGCAATAATAACCAAAAACGAATAACAAATTATATATTTGTTTTGGATAAGTAATCCATTAGTATAGAATAAACATTAAACGTATGCGTGTGTTGCTCCGTGTATGTATGTATGTACACACACATACATACATATATAATATTATGTAAATGTGTATATATTATATAATACATAATATATCTACGTTTACATATACAAATATATACTTAAATTATCCATACATACACGCATATGAATGTGTGTATATATATACATACATATGTGTGTGTTTATATATGTATATATATATACATATGTATATATATATATATATATATATATATATATATATATATATATATATGTATGTATATATATATATGTATGTGTGTGTGTGTGTGTGTGTGTGTGTGTGTGTGTATATATATCTATATACACACATCTTAGTATATATACATTTTATTCATCTTATTAAGTTGCAAGTGGATAGAATTTGAGGGAAATAGTTTCAAGAATTTTAAACAAAATTATTTCCCTAGAGCAAATGAAAGCCAAGATTTTCAAAAAGATCTAAAAGGCAATTAATGGTAAAAATAATATCTTGATACCAGATTCCCTGCAGCTTAAAGGAAACAAAAGGAGTACTTTTATACAAATTCGATTTCAAAAATATTAAACAGAGCAAAAATAAATGGAATTACTTTACATTTCATTCTTTATGCTTCGAACCAATCATATCAGCATCAGTTCTAGGAAAGCAAGACATTATATTTCTCTCTATTTTTTTTTAAATATCTCGGTATGAAGTTTATTAATTATTGTTTCACTTTAAATTTTCTTTCTGTAGAATCTGATAGAGTTGAGTTGAGTTGACGATCTAAGTACAAACAAAGGCGAAGAGAAGATGCAAGGCAAAGCAATGCGGAACAAGTCAACGCAATGTAGAGCAAAGCAAAGCAAACCAAAGCAAGGCAAATCGAAGCAAAGAAGATAACTGTGTAAAGGAGATAGTTTCATGTAAAGGAGAATTTGTGATATGTTACTAAATTTAAATAATATATAATTGAGAATAACAAAAGTGGAGTTAACACCAAAGAGGTAATCTTTATCTGTAACCTAACATGAGAGTTGTGTTAGAGTTGTGTCATCTACCTTGAGAGTATCTCTCATAAGGCTTGTGGTGTATAAATTATATACGTTTGAGTATGTGTGTGTGCACGCGCGTGTATGT
>NC_142937.1:22714025-22716525 GCF_046866305.1 Octopus bimaculoides
CCATGTGGTTGCGAAGCAAGCTTCTTACAACAAAAGACAAATGCCGCAGAGAAGATTTAGCTAGTATGAAACTTGCGTAAGATGAGAACATCAGCGAGCCAACGTGTTGTGTTCTATCATATGTCTTTTGCATTGTGCAAGTGAAGCGTAGGCTGCGCTGTGCTTATGTAAGTTGAGCATATGAGATACTTATTATGCGAGTCGTTTTGTTTCTGTATGTGTCATGCGTTGTGTTGGTCCTGGAGAAGACATTAAACTGCATCCTGTAGTAAAGCTATAGTTCGTGAGTTCAGTTTTCGTGGGTATCTGTTGTATCTTAGCCACCACTATTCACAGATCTGTTCTCTTATATTTGTTAGAGCTTATGAACGTACTCAGTTCAACATAAAATAACAGAAGGTCTTGTAGACAAGAGTCGGAGAGGGACCTGCCTATTGACTTTTGAAATAAAAACTTGCCAGAGCGAGGGCATGTTCTCATGTCACCTGAACTATCTCTTCTCTGCCTCTGCTGTATGTAGTTCCTGTCCCTCAATGCTAACCTCCAAGAAGGAGATTGAGAAAAGTAAGGTGTAAATAAGCCAACTGAAGTCAACAAGAGAATCATTTCTATGTCTCTCCCCAAAACAACTATGAACATTGAGTGTAGGGTACGAAGGTTCAGGTTCAGAAACACGTGTAGGCGTGGCAAACGGAGAGAGACAGGAAGGGAGAAAGAAAGAAAGAAGAGAGAGGAAGGAGGGAAGGAAGGAAGGAAGGAAGGAAGGAAGATTATTGTCACCGGTGCTTTATAGAATATAAAGACCATTCTTATGATCGAATGACATTGATAAGTGATAATGATGGTAGTTTCATGTAGTCCTAGAAAAATCTGCGCAAATGATTTGTTAATAGTGATCAAAGGTATGTGGCGTATATTAGCTCAGTCTCTCCATCAAATCGACGTTACCTGGACAGGTGCACGGTGTATCACTCGTCATGTATCGAAGTGATCGCATAGCAACGAGATAGGATGTGTTTCGTAGTATAACACAACGTACTGCCTGATCCAGGAATAGAACCCCAATCTCGAGATCGTGCTTGCAACAAGTTGAACAGAATTAGCATGATTAAGTACAGACATTTTCTGTTTCCCTTAAACCCTCGTCTACTTCTTCTTGTACCGTAAACGATGTGCATGTACGCGCTGAAGCTGGTACATCAGTAGAGATTCTGGACAGCAATGGCGGTAAATATTTTTCGATCGTTATCCGTCCGATACGTTTTTCTTCACGTCAGCTCCATTTGACCGAACCGCTGTCTTGGATCAAGCGTAGACCGAGCAATAGCAACCGATACATCACTCTATCTAATATATCAACAATGTACGAGTCTGCACTTTCTAGCGCAATCTGTTCAATTCCACGCTAGTTTATCCTATGAATCCCATCAATACTTCTCACGTAGTCGAAAACGCTTATTTTTTTACTCTTTGTACTCGTTTCAGTCATTTGACTGCGGCCATGCTGGAGCACCGCCTTTTAGTCGAGCAAATCGACCCCAGAACTTATTCTTTGGAAGCCTAGTACTTATTCTATCGGTCTTTTTTGCCGAACCGCTACGTTACGGGGACCAGACACACCAGCATCGGTTGTCAAGCGATGTTGGGGGGACGAACACAGACACAAACATACACACACACACATTCACACGCACACACACACACACACACACACACACACACACACACACACACATATGTATATGTGTGTGTGTGTGTGTGTGTATATATACATATATACGACGGGCTTCTTTCAGTTTCCGTCTACCAAATCCACTCACAAGGCCTTGGTCGGCCCGAGGCTATAGTAGAAGACACTTTCCCAAGGTGCCACGCAGTGGGACTGAACCCGGAACCATCTGATTGGTAAGCAAGCTACTTACCACACAGCCACTCCCGTTTCTGTAGGTTTCTGAAATTTTTGCTCCTAATTTGAACTCGACATTAAAATTCGTTTCCGATGTCATTTTATTTGACGCATTAAGGTTCCGATCGAATTCTGACAATGATTTTTTAACCCAAGGATACAAATTGTGAGAAAGAGTTTAGTCGATTTAGAAATGTACAAAGAAGCAGAGAAGGAAAAGCCGAATGAGGCGCAAAATTTTATCTAGTTTATTAGGCATGTTAATTAATGTGTGAGGCAGATGAAGGGTCGCTAAAATTATCATTGCCCAATCTTCTACCCGACTCAGAGCATTGAAAACCCGAGCTACGCTACGTAGTCGAATGAAATAACGCTAGTATCTGACTGGTACTTATCCTATAGATATCGCCCACAGAAAATGAAAGACCGTATCGAACTGATAACGAGATGGAGCTAGTTCAGATGCCGCAGGATATATATTACCAGACACGTTCCCATTCTGCAATCCATTATTAATAGCAATAATAATAATAATAATAATAATAATAATAATAATAATAATAATAATAATAATAATAATAAAGATGGCACCGA
>NC_142937.1:22724025-22731525 GCF_046866305.1 Octopus bimaculoides
ATTGAACTCAGAACGTAGAGCCAGAAGAAATACTGCAAATCATTTTATCCGGTATGCTAGCGAATCTGCCGGCTCGCTGCATTATGACGTTAAGAATAATGACATCATCGTTTGTGGCTGCCGTTTGTGTAGTATTTTAGAGGTGGTTTTACAATCCAGCGCTACTGTGATACGAGAATTGAAATAAAAAAGAAAATTGATTGTCCTTTCTTGAATTCCCTAATTGAAAATTTGTACAAAGCGTTGTGCTTCACCACTTGAAGCGAGAGGGAAAACAGATGACGTCAAATGTTTAAATGGCCATATGACTGCAAAATAATTTAAATTTAGATTTTTTCTCTTAAACTGGGGTTCATTTTCGAATTATAATTGTTTCAACCTGTCCTTGAAAGGTGAAAATTTTACAGAATATTGTCACCGTTAGGTTAGTAATTGGTGATGTTAACAATGCAACGGAACTGAAATTTCAAGAATGAATTAATGACAAGTTAAATCCTCTCCGAAAATAGTCCGTCGTAATCGATATGTATTCGATGACATGTCCAGATGTATTTTGGTCATTCATAATATTATTTCACAAGTGTATAAAGGTACACAAACTAAAGATAGATACACGGGGCATAATTTTACAATCGTATCTATCCAGAATTGTCTCTTTCGACAAGTTACATTTTGTATGATTCATCTGTTGTATTCTAGTTTCAGTGATTTCATTTGGATCGAGTGACACATTTATGGCAAGCTGGTAGAATCGTTAGCACGTCAGCAACAATGTTTAGCTGTCTTTACGTTCTGAGTTCAAATTCCGCCGAGGTCATATTTACCTTTCATCGTATCAGGAGCGATAAAATAAGCACCAATTGAATACTGGGTTCCATGTGACCGACTTCCTCTTCCCTATATTGCTGGCTTTGTGCTAAAATTAGAAACGTAGTACCAGTTGAATACTGGGGTGCTTGTAATCGACTTAACCTCCCTCCTCTTCCCACAAAATTACTAGCCTTGAGCCAACATTTGAAATCAATATTACTGCAGCTGAAGACGGCCAGCTGGCAGAAACGTTAGCACGCCGGGCGAAATGCTTAGCGGCATTTCGTCTGTCTTTACGTTCTAAGTTCAAATTCCACCGAAGTCGACTTTGCTTTCCATTTTTAGGGTATCGACAAAATAACCGCCAGTTTATCACTTTGGTCCGGTGAAATCGACTCATCCCCTCTTTCCCGAAATTCGAAGCCAATATTCTTTATCAAGTACATCAGCAAGTGATAGATACATCGGACATGGTTTTACTATCGTATCTATCTGGGATTGTATATTTTGACCAATCACACTTTCAATGACTCATTTGCTGTATTCAGGTTTCAATGACTTCAATATGGTAGAGTGAAACATTTTCTATTTTGTATTATTTTCAGAATAATAATGCTAGGAAAATTTAACAAAAAACATTACTTAATTCCCATGATAATTGCATCACGTTGCATCCATTATTCACTTAGATGTTCGTCTTCAATATTAATTTTCCAGCCGACCATTATCGATGAATTGTTTAATTCAAATAATATCGATATCAGGTTTTATGAGTGATTGAATTTCGTTAGTACTGCCATCAGCAATTTAATGTATGTCGAATCCAGATTTTTAAAACTTTCGTCAAAATTATAATCGAGTCTCATCGGCAGTGTTCAAAATGCTTCAGCACTTTCCTGTTGCTTTGAAATTTTATATGGTACAGTATATTGGACAAATATACAATACATTAGATGACACCAGAATACAGTACAGTAAACGGCACCACAACTACGTATATCTAAAGGAGCAGCTACGAGCTCCGGTTCTCTTCATTCTATCGTTAAACTAAAGCAAGAAGATAAAACACTTGTTATTTGTATTGCGTTGAGTCAAATGTTTTGCAATATTTTGGTAATTTATTAGCTTTATTTGCTAAGTCACAACAAAAGCAGCCTAATATTCAAAGTAGAGGCCGTTGTGTTGCATTGTCTGAAGCCGCCTTTCTATCAGTTCTCAGTTCTTTGATCCTACGTTGATACCAGTTTTTGTCCTTCGAGGCAATGAAAACTCTTTCACTGAAGCTTCCACTTTCTCTCGGTTGATGAAGCATCGCGAGCGCAAGAAGTGGTTCATGGATCAGGACAAGTAATAATTCGAGGTAGCTAGGGCCGGCTGTATGCTGGGTCTAGCATCGGTTCGATTCCCCCAAGTTCCTGGAGTATATTCCGGGTCGTTCGAGCGGTAAGAAGTCTTCCGTTGTGTTGCTGCAGAAGTGCTTTTGTTGAGATCATGAAGGTGACGAACTACAAGGGATTGCGAGATGTCGAGTTCACTTGATACTCTCCCAGTGCTACTCGCCGGATTTGCCTTTATGGCGTGGAGCACAGCCTGAAAGTCCACGGTTTTATGCCTGCCTGACCTTGTCTGATCGTCGAGTTTCTTGCAAGCCGAGCAAAATTCCTTGAACCATCTGGTTACTGTACTACGATCAGCAGTACCTTCACCTTTCGCACGACAAAGGTTTTTCGTTACTTCCACGGCGTTTATGACCCAGTTCGAACGAGAAAAGCACAAGTTTTCGAATCAGACAACGTTGCACGTTATTATGTGCGGCTATGTGCGACTTTCAAATCTATACGGAGTGAAACAAAACACAATGTGTCCGAGAACCCGTTACCGCAATACCACCAACTACAGATGGTACCTTCCTCAGTTTCAACTCTTTCGCTCATGTGTTATAAACGCCGCAAACTAGCACGTCTGCAAATGTTGCAAGTGTTTTCGCTCGCTTCAATAAACTAAGTGTTAAAACGGTCAGCTGGCAATATCGTTTGCTCTTCGGATTAAAAAGAGTGATTAACGGGATTCCTCTCTGCTCTTTACGTTCTGAGTCCAAATTTCGCCGAGGTTGACGCTGCCTTTCATCCCTTCTGGGGAGTGGGGTATAATCGACTAATCCCCATCCTAAAATCTCTGGCACTATGCCAAAACTTAACAAAGACGGTGAACAGATAGAATCTTTGGTGCGTCGGACAAAAATATTTAACAGCATTTTTTCCTTCTCTTTGTTCGTAGTTCAACTACTACCGAGATCAACTTTGCATTTCATCCTCACTGGGTCGATAAATAAAGTATCAAACGAGAACTGGAGTCGATGAAATCAACAAAACCCCACCCCTTAATATTGCTGGCCTTGTACCCAAATCGGAAACAATCTTAAATTAAGAGTGGCTGTGTGGTAAGTAACTTGCTCACCAACCATATGGTTCCGGGTTCAGTCCCACTGCGTAGCAGCTTGGGCAAGTGTCTCCTACTATAGGCTCGGGCCGGCCAAAGCCTTGTGAGACGATTTGGTAGACGGTAACTGAAAGAATCCCGTCGTATATGTGAGTGTGTATGTATGTGTGTGTGCTTGTGTCTGTGTTTGTCTCCCCCCTCCACCATCGCTTGACAACCTATGTTGGTGTGATTACAACCACGTAACATAGTGGTTCGGCAAAAGAGACCAATAGAATCAGTAATATGCTTACTGATTATAAGTGCTGGGATCAACTTGTTTGACTAAAGGCGGTGCTCCAGCATGGCCGCAGTCAAATGACTGAAACAAATAAAAAAAATAATAAAAGAATACCATAAATCAATATATATCATATATCGTTCTAAGAAATTCACCCTGCTGTTAACTTTTGAAGTCTGTCCTTCATTATAATTTATTATTATATTAAAATTAGAAGCGAATAATAATGCATTAGTTATAATATTGTCGTCTCAAGACGGCAATCTTGCAGAAACTTTAGCACGCCGAGCAAAATACTTAGCGGTATTTCGTCTGCCGCTATGTTCTGAGTTCAAACTCCGCTGAGGTCGATTTTGCCTTTCATCCTTTCGGGGTCGATAAATTAAATACCAGTTACGCACTGGGGTCGATATAATCGACTTAATCCGTTTGTCTGTCCTTGTTTGTCCCCTCTGTGTGTAGCCCCTTGTGGGCAGTAAAGAAATAGGTATTTCGTCTGCCGCTATGTTCTGAGTTCAAATTCCGCTGAGGTCGATTTTGGCTTTTATCCTTTCGGGGTCGATTAATTAAGTACCAGTTACGAACTTGGGTCGATGTAATCGACGTAATCACTTTGTCTGTCCTTGTTGCTCCCCTTTGCGTTTAGCGCCTTGTGGGCAATAAAGAAATAAGAAACGTTAGCACGCCGAACGAAACGCTTAGCGGTATTTCGTCTGTCTGTATGTTCTGAGTTCAAATTCCGCCGAGGCCGACTTTGCCGTTTATCTTTTCGGGGTCGATAAATTAAGTACCAGTTGTGTACTGGGGTCAATCTAATCGATTGGACACCTCCCCAAAAATTTCGGGCTTTGTGCCTAGAGTTGAAAAGAATAGTCTTAAACAAGAAGGCGGTGAGCCGGCAGAAACGTTAGCACGCCGGGCGAAATGCTTAGCGGTATTCCGTTTGTCTTTGTGTTCTGAGTTCAAATTCCGCCAATGCCGAATTTGTCTTTTACCCTTCCAGGTCGATAAATTAAATACCAGCTGCGTAGTGAGGTTGATATAATTGATTCCCCCCACCTACCACACACACAAAAATTTGAGCCTTGTGCCTAGAGTAGAAAAAATTATATCGTCATCGTATTTAAAGGTTATTTCTCCAATATCCTCAGAACAAACCACTGAAGTGTGCATTGTTATATCATTCCGTATTGTCCAACGCCGTCCAAAACATCGCAATCTTTGAGATGTAAACAGCAACATGAATTTTTATCCGATTAGACACAACACACGAATCAGGGGCTTGTAAACGAAGATTAATTCAAAATATCCTCAGTGCAAAGATTGATTGAATTTATGAAGATCAAACATGATAGATAATCTCTCGTTTATCTATTAAACAAATCGCACTGTTTCACCGTTTGAAGCAAGAGGAACAAAATGATCGGCGACATCAACTGTTTAAATTGCCATTTTATAGCAAAACTGTTTCAATTTAGATAACATAAATTAAGGTAAATTTTCGATATATAATTGTTTCAGTGAGGCCTGGATGGGTGAAAAATTTAGAGTGTTGTCTCTGTTTAATAGTTAATAATCGTTAAAAGCAGCTGGAAGTATCGTTAGCGCGCCGAACAAAATGCTTAGCGGTATTTCATCTGTCTTTACTTTCCGAGTTTAAATTCCACCGAGATCGATACAGCCTTCCATTTCTTTCCAGGTTTGATAAGATAAATGCCAGTCAAATACTAGGGGGCGATGTAATCGACTAACCCTTCGCCTCAAAAACTGCTGGGATTGGTGCTAAAATTTGAAACCATTATTAAGATAGTTAAGGCGGCGAGCTGGTAGAATCGTTACCATGCCGGAAGAAACTGTTTTACAATCAAATGGTCATTAAACATTGTTCTCGTCATTGCTTTTTGCCTTTAAGCTGTAAGTGTTTCGATTAAAATTTCTCAGAGTTTTCTCTCACAAACTCATTATTTTTTTCGTATATTTTCAATGTTATTAGTTTCTTATATTTTTGCGTTGTCTTTTCTCTCTTTTCTTTTTGTTCTTTTTACTGTGTGATCTTCTATAATAACAAATGCGAAATTCTCTTGTCCATCTTGGACCCCTGTATCTCAGTATACATTCGATGTACATAGACATATTACCTTTTGGAATCAGGATAAACCTAGGATTGAAAATTTGCCCTTCATTTGGTTCTTTAACATCCAGCATTGGGATCAAGTCTGGCCGGGGATTTGTTATATTCTAACAGTTGAATATTCTAATTTTAACACAACACAAAAAATTTGTGAACTTATAAGATTTTTTATTTAAACTGGATTTAAAGTAATACCATATCGGTAGGGTACCAATAAATGCTTTATTATTATTGATCCGTTTAGTTTTAGGCCGCAGGTCCAAATAACCGTCCGCGGGAGCTAGACTAAAAGTCCGCACGGAATGCGGCTTTTAAGCTAGTACTACTATAAAAAGGTTTTTTTTTTCTGAAGGTCGTTGCCTTTAATTCTTGTACGCATTTCGTAGACATGTGTAAACAAATTAGAAAGGAAGGTCAAAATTTCTCGAAACGATCGCAGTGAAGTTTTTGCGGAGGGAATGGTCTGAACACTTTATAAGCAGATTTTCAAAATGCTTAGAAGAATTCTTGAGAAAATATACCACTTCGAATTTTAGTTTGAAAACAAATCTCAACAGGGAAGTAGTTCCCGACGAGAGGGAAAACTCAACAAACTGAAGCAGTAGAATTACCACCAAACGATATCATGAAACGTTCGACAATAATGGGTGTGTATATATGTACATGCATATATCGGTACAGAACGTCACCAACGGTTCAAACAGCAGGAAATACGTAAACAACGAGAAAAAATGGAAAACAGGACAACTAAACACAGAGAAAGGACACTTCATCAGTTATCGGCTGTCTATCTACTCCTCATTTCGAGCATTCAACGAAAATATGAGTCTTCAAAGACAGTTGCTCCCATAAATTTCCTTGTTTCCTTTTCTCTCTCTCTCTCCTCTCTTTCTTTTTTTTCTCTCTCTCTCTCTCTTGTTGCTCACACGTGATCATCATCCATCATTCTTTTCCTCACGTGACCATTTTTCTTTTCCTGGACAGACGTTTTTTTCTCTCTCTACTATCTTTTTTCTTTTCAAAAAATGTTTCTGCCAGCGTTCGCTATTTTGCTCTCATTCTTATCTAACGACCCACCCCCATGTTTATTTTCCTTCGGTTTCCTTGCATATCTCCACTATCATGTTTTTGTTACCAACTCTGACCCTCCATTAATCCTAAATTTTATTTTAGAATTTATGGGAGCTAGTGTCTTTGAAAACCCATATTGTCGTTGAATGCTGGAAATGAGGATTAGATAGACAGCCGACAACTGATGAAGGGTACTTTCTCTGTGTTTCCTTATCCTGTTTTCCATTTTATCTCTCGTTGTTTACGTATTTCATGTTGTTTGAACCGTTGGTGACGACTTATAACCATATATGCATGTATATATTTATATATATATATATTTATATATATATATATATATATAAAGTGTAGTATATTGCTACTTAAGTGTGGCTGACCCCTAGGGGTGGATGTTACTGTTGCTTTTAGCCCCAGGAGGACATCTCCTCCAGCTGGCTTATCGACACACGACTGTGTCCTGTTTGCCAAGGGAGTTATCCCTCTCACCTCGGCCAGCAGCACGAACGTATCCGGATTTGAGGGTTATTTCCCTTCGTCGGCGTTCGACAGCTGATGACCTTGGTGAGAGAGACAAATCTGGCAAAACCTTATATCTTCTTTTCCAGTGGCATTCTTCACTGATATTGAAAAGGTGAAAACAAGCAATGTTAATTCTCTATATGAAGTATTAACAGTAACTGCACGATAAAGTGTAGTATATTGCCACTTAAGTGTGGCTGACCCCTAGGGGTGGATGTTACTGTTGCTTTTAGCCCCAGGAGGACATCTC
>NC_142937.1:22736525-22739025 GCF_046866305.1 Octopus bimaculoides
CTCGCTTTCAGTGATATTCTCAATCAATGATTGTCCTGTTGAAAACATATAACCAACGACAATTTTATTCAATCATGTGAATAATAATATTTGATTTACGCGCATGATGGTGTTGCTTTTGTGTAGTGCCCTCTGTGAAGGTGAGAACAGAGCAATCACACTCGTTATTGGTAATCAGAGCAAATCTTTTATCTTTTGCTTGTTTCAGTCATTAGAATGCGGCCATGCTGGGACACCCCTCTTGAAGAATGAATTTTAGTCGAACGAATCGACCCCGGTATTGTCTTTTTGCATTTCTAAAGTCTGGTATTTCGTCTTTTGATTCCTTTTTGTCGGACCGCTAGGTAACAGCGAAATAAACACACCAACACCGATTGTCGAGCGGTAGTGGCGGACAAAGACACACGTACACAGATGTGTATATCCGCGTGTATATGTGTGTGTGTATATATATATGGGTATATGTTTATATATATATATATTTATATTTATATATATATATGTGTGTGTGTGTGTGTGTGTGTGTGTGTGTGTGTGTGTGTGTGTGCGTGTGTGTACATATATATATATATATATATATATATAGATAGATACATACATACATACATACATACATACATACATACATATATATACATACATACATATACGACGGGCTTCAACCAAATTTCTCGTCTCCCAAATCTACTCAAACGCTTTGATCGGCCTGATGATATATTAAGAGACAGTTTCCTAAGGTATCACTGAGTGGGACTGAACTCGGAGTCATGTGATTAGCAAGCAGATTTCTTATCACACAGCCACTCCTGCACCTATGCTTACATTTTTTATCTTTTTTAAATTTTTTGCATCGGATATAACCAACGATGATTTACTTAGAGTTCGAATTCATTTGTATGAATGCTGCGCCCCCATATTCGAGCACAATATTCAGTAATGCAACAGCATGAGTATAGTAGAGATGTGCTTAGCACATGGCCTCTACAATCGCAATGTATATAAAATATATAGATCATTACATGTATGGGCGCTGGCGCGGTGGTGTGGTAAGATGTTTTCTTCCCAATCTCATAGCTTTGAGTTCAGTTCCATTGGATGGCATTTTGGCCGTGTGTGTGTCTTCTGGTACAGCTTTGAGCCGACCAAAGCCACGCGAGTAGATTTTAGAGAATGCAGACCGTCTTGTATGTGTGTGTGTGTTTGTCCTCATCGCCGCTTGACAAGTGGTGTTAGGGTTTTTCCATCTAGCATAAGAGACTGATAGAGTAAGTACCAGTCTTAAAGAGATGAGTATAGATCTCGGGGTCGATTCATTCGACTAAAATTTCTTCATGGTTGTGCCCCGTCATGGCCAGAGTCTGTTGAGTAAAACAACAAAACGATTAAGATATCGAAGGCAAATGGAAAACACACCGGTAATCGTCAGTTTCAGCTTTCTTTTTTCTTTTAATGTTCGGCTAAGTTCCTGTGCAGCAACTTCCTCTTTCACTTTCTGTGAAATGTTACTTAAAATTCGCCAGAATGCTAAGATTCTTCTAATTACTGCTCCGAGATACTAAAGCATTTCTTTTCTACTCTACACACAAGGCTCTAAATTTTTGGGAAGGGTGCCAGTCGATTAGATCGACCCCAGTACGCAGCTGGTACTTAATTTATCGACCCCGAAAGGATGAAAGGCAAAAATCGACGTTGGCGGAATTTGAACTCAGAACGTAGGCAGACGAAACACCACCAAGCATTTTATTCGGCGTACTAACGTTTGTAATTTCTTTATTGCCCATAAGGGGCTATACGCAGAGGGGACAAACAAGGACAGACAAACGGATTAAGTCGATTATATCGACTCCAGTGCGTAACTGGTATTTATTTAATCGAACCCGAAAGGATGAAAGGTAAAGTCGACCTCGGTGTAATTTGAACTCAGAACTTAGCGGCAGACGAAATACCGCTAACCATTTCGCCCGGCGTGCTAACATTTCTGCCAGCTCACCACCTTTCACTTCTTATATATTCATTTCTACTCTAGGCACAAGACCCGAATTTTGGGGGGAGGGGCAGTCGCTTAGATAGACCCCAGTACGCAACTGGTACTTAATTTATCGACCCCGAAAGAATGAAAGGCAAAATCGACCTCGGCGGAATTTGAACTCAGAACGTAGACAGACGAAACACCGCTAAGCAATTCGTCCGGCGTGCTGACGTTTCTGCCATTTACGGCATTTCCCTAGAAGGAACGATGCGTTACGGAGCTGTATTTGTTGTATTCTATTTGTTTGATGGTTTCTGAGACGAATTTGTGTCTTCACAGTAACAGTTAACCAACACAGCATCTATAGATAAAGTACGGGGAGACTTTCTTATAAATTAGTAACGGAATACCTCGAC
This sequence comes from Octopus bimaculoides, assembly GCF_046866305.1. Classification (NCBI taxonomy): domain Eukaryota; kingdom Metazoa; phylum Mollusca; class Cephalopoda; order Octopoda; family Octopodidae; genus Octopus; species Octopus bimaculoides. The sequence continues at coordinate 22,738,911 of NC_142937.1, forward strand.
ATTAAGCAAGCTTAGAGATAGACCCAGGCGTGGATGTATAGTAAGAAGTTTGCTTTCAAACCACAAGGTTCCGGGTTCATTCCCATTAAGCGGCAACTTGAGCAAATGTATTTTA
>NC_142937.1:22744025-22751525 GCF_046866305.1 Octopus bimaculoides
AAGTCTTATACGTTACGAGCCTACGCTCTTCGACAGAATGGACCACAAAAATGCACAGAGAGAGAAAATTAAAAAAAGGTTTTCTGGCTAGCGATCTATCATGGCGAATACCAGACAGAGTGATCACACAGGCAAGCAAGGAAGAAGGGGAGATAATAAAGTAGTGGTGGTCCCCAAACTATGGTTCGCGTGCATGTGTATGTGAGAATACATCTGCATACATACATTTATACATATGTATACGGAGAATATCTGTCTTTCGTCCATAAACTATATCCATATGGTGAAATTCGAAGGAATTACTACTCAAAGGGAGAGAATCACATCGAAATTCAACTTCAATTATTTTGAGAAATCATTATCAGAGAGTGAAAAGAGCACGCGCGCCCACACGCACACACACACACACACATACACACACACACACACACACACACACACACACACACTTGCGTATGCATGCATGTATACGTTCATGCATATATGTCTGTATATATTTATGTATGTGTGTATGCATTTATGTCTGTATGTATGTAAGCATATAATATAACGATATCTATATATATGTGTGTGTGTGTGTGTGTATGTACGTATGTATGTATGTGTTTGTATGTATGTACTTAAGTATAAAAGAATTGGTTTTTGGATGATAAGATGTATATATAAATATATATATATATGTGTATATACGAAATTACATAAGTATATAGCTATATGTATGTATTTGTCTGTCAGTCTGTTTGTATGGATGTATAAATAGATAAATAAATATATATATATATATATATATATATATATATATATAAGTATGCATGAGTGTATGTATGCATGTGTGTGTATATGTGCATGTATATATGTGTGTGTGTGTATGTATGTATGTATGTATGTACGTATGGTATTGTACGTATGGTATTGTACGTATGTATCTCTTTACGTGCTTCTGTGAACACACTGCATTTCTCGCTCATTCGTCTCATTAATTTCTTTCATTCTCCGAGCTAATTAGTCAGGTATTTTCTATATTTTGTTCATATGTTTTTATTTTTGTTTTTTTTTTTCTGTGTGTGTTTTCTGCTTTTATTTCCTCTCATAATGATCAGAATGCTAAATGTTACTCTTTATTAAGATTAATACAACATCAAAACGAAAGTTATTCCCTCAAATGTCATTTTTAACAATGTTTTCTACTGAGAAAGGGATTCAATCTTTTTTCTTACTCATGTCACAAGCATAAACATGCAAAGTCACATGCATGCGTCAGTGCATACGCTTGCACACGCATGCGCATGCATCCGCATCAATATATATATATATATATATATATATATATATATATATATATATATATATATATGTGTGTGTGTGTTGTGTTTGTGTGGGTGTGTATGTGTGTATGTGTGTGTGTGTGTGTGTGTGTGTGTGTGTATATGCAGATACATGAATATACATATATATTATTTATGCTATAGTATAGCATATAACGTTTCAAGTTATATTATATATATGCAGGGAGAGAGAAAGACAAAGAAAGAAAGAAAGAAATAAAGAAAGAAAGACAGAAAGAAAGAAAGAAAGAAAGAAAGTGAGGAAGAATGACAGCGTATCCGAGGATGTAGATAAACTGATACATACCCACAAACATATAGATGTATGCACCCATGTAAATATACGTATTGATGCACAATTAACACGCATAAAGTAACACACACATACATACACACGCTCACCCACATCCGCATGCAGTCCTACACACGTATCTTCACACGACGGCAATGCAACGCGGAAACAGAAGAAAACAGCCATGTCGTTAAAGATATATGAGTTTATCATGGGTGCTGTAAATGTATGAAACCTTATTTATTTAAATACGTCGTCCTCGGTTCAATCGAGTTACGCAGCATCTTACGCCCTTGTCTCTTTGGTTTGTATGAGTGTATGTATGTATGTATGTATGTATGTATGTATGTATGATGTATATATGTAAGTATGTATGCATGTATGAATGAATGAATGTATGTATGTATGTACGTACGTATGTATGTCATCATTCAATTTTATTTCAAGATTTGTTACCAATAGAGACAGAGCCGGTTTCTAATCTAGTGTAATGACTCCTTCATTGGAATTTCAGCATCAATAACAGAGTATTTTTGTATGTATGTATGTATGTATGTATGTATGTGTGTATTTATGTATGTATGTATGTATGTATGCATGCATGTATGAATGTATATATGCAGATTTGTATGTTTTGCTTTATGTATGTATTCTCATGCATACACTTGCATATCTAGACATGCTCATATATATCTAAATGATAACCTTTTGGAAAGTTTTACAGATTTTTACAGTTCCAGTGACGGATTGGATCTGTAGTCTTCAAATTAGTTTTCCCCCTTCTAGTTTTGAGAAACCTAATTTCTCAAAATTGGTATTTAGGCAGTGTGTTACATATCCCAAGGGCCCCAATCTGATCTTCAGCTTTATGCTAACATCCGCTGGGCAGCTGATTTCCACAACTGTACACAGTTTCTCTTCTCTATCCCAAATCATTATATTATGTATGTATGCATGAATGTATGTATGTATGTATATATGTATGCATGTAAGCATGTATGTATGTACGTACGTATCTGTGAATCCTTTATCTTTTACCTTTTTACTTGCTTCAGTGATTTGACTGCGGCCATGCTGGGGCACCACCTTGAAAGTTTAGTCGAAAGGATCGACCTTAGTACTTAATTATTTTTTTTTTCTAATCTCGGTACTCACTCCACCGGACTCTTAAACGCGAACCGCTAGGTATCGGTGACGTAAATACAACAGCACCGCTTGTCAAACTGTGGTGGTGATGGGACAAACACAGACACAAGGCCAACACGCATAGGTATACAACTGGAACCCACGTCGTCGCAACTGATCTTAGCTTTTACCAATATTAGATTTGTCCGTGCGTGCGCATATATATGTATGTGAGTATATATATATAAATATATATATATATATATATATATATATATATATATATATATATATATATATATATATATATATATATACAGAGAGAGAGAGAGAGAGAGAGAGAGAGAGAGAGAGAGAGAGAGAGACACAGAGAGAGAGAGAGACAGAGACAGAGATATGTATGTATGTATGTATGTATACATGTACTGCAAGTCCTCATATTCAATTTATATATAATCGTGATGTCAGTACATATACATATTCACAAACACTACCGCAGATAGCTTTACATACGTATATAATCACTATATATATATATATATATACTCCTGCACACGGCTGTACATAAACGTGTCTATTCCCCACCACATGCGCGCGCGAGAACACACATATAATTGTACACAGAAAATTGCAATTTGATACACATAGAGATATTCGTTAAACATATACTACTTTGTCATGGAACTTCTATTTAATTCAGGACACTCCAATCCATTCAACTCACCCTACCAAAACATCCCTTTATTTCGCGACCAAATTTTCGTTTTGGTTTTCGTGAACGACATGATGTTTCAATTTTGTTCTCTTGACTTGGGAATAAAGGAATGAAAGAATAACAAAATAATGGCATTGTTTGGGTGAGATTAGAAAGAGAGAAAAAAAATAATGGTGTAAAACAAAAATAACTTAACTAAAACAGATAACAAAAAAACAGCAAGCAAACGAAAACATATATACATACAAGGAGTAAAGTTTAATTGAGAATTGGATTAGATATTCAAGACTAGATTAAGGAATGATTCTTTGGCCTTCCAGCAGAGTTAGTAACAACAGAATTAACTTTTTATGCAGAATAATGATAATCACCACTGAAGAAGAAAAAAACGGAAAAGGCGAGATCCCCAGCCCCCACCCACACGAGTTTTCTTTATCTCGTACCTTATTGTTTTTTCCCTCCTTTTCTCTTTTCTTTTCTTCGTGTGTGTGAGTGAATGGCATTAATGTGATGGTGGTTGATGGTGGATGTGTTAATGGTCGTGTGTATATTGGTGTTGATGTTGTTGTTGTTGTTGTTGTTGTAGGTGTCGGTGAAGCTTATCTAAAGAATATCGGATAAAGGAAAAAAGAATTAAAAACATACAAACACAACGAAAAATCACCATTAGTTTTAACATCGCCTGCAAATGACAAGCCAGATTTGCTTGTCAATGCCCTCAAACCTATTTAGGGGCTTTCTTAATTGTTTATAAAGACCTTATATTTATTTTGCACTCCCTATCTTCGGTTTTATTTTTTTTACTTTATATTTTTACTATTTCTTATTTTTCTTTCCCTAGCCCCACGCACCGACCATTCTCATCGCCGCTTTATAAAGACGTTTTATATCTATGTAACGGCTCAGCATCATAAGTGCATAGATACTTTTGTGCGTGCGCGTATGTAGGTGCTATGTGAAGTGTGCGCATATGTAATTGTTTGTTTGTGCGTATGAAGAACTTCAGCGCCCATCTGACATGTATCACCGGAAGCAATCTTCTTATATTTCAATCGCGGTTTTCCATTGAAATTTTCTCCCGCCTTCATAATACCCCGCCTTTTGTCCCTCAGTTTACTCCCAACAAACTATTCTTTGAAGCTGTCATTAGCAATGAAAGAACGAGACCAATTCTTAACAGATCATAACAATAGAATGTTTATGTGGGTTATTCATCGTGGTTAATATTTTGAAAAAAAAAAATACACACACATACACACACAAAAAAGTAAATTAGATAATTAATCAAACAGCACAAGATGTGGAAAGCTGGTGAAAAAAAATTAAATGAATTTAAAGGCAAAAAAATAAACGATAGTAGATGGAAAATGTGTTTAAAGTCTATCGTTGAAAACTTAGAGGCATATCTGAGAATGAAGTATTCAATTGGAGAGAATTAATAAGGAGGATGTTGGTACACCTCCATTCTCTTCAAAGAATAAGAATTACCTAATGTATATATGTGTGTATATGTGTATGTGTGTGTATGCGTGCGTGTGTGTGTGTATTTTAATGTATGTATCTATATATATGTGTGTGTGTATACATACGTGTAAGCTTATATACATGCATATATATATATAGATAGATAGATAGATAGATAGATAGATAGATAGATAGATAACTATATATAAATACATTTCTATATGTATGTATCTATGTATATATATATTATACGTGTATATATGTGTGAATGTGTGTATGGATATTGTATATGTCCATGTATGGGTATGGCAACAAGCTTTACATGACTGTGCTCATGAGAGGATAAAATTTCTTAACCTGAATCGAAAGCTACTCAAGAGTCTAAGTATTTGGTAGAGATCGTTCAATGCAACCCTCAGTTGAAACTTGTATTTACGACGCTGACATATCGTCATCTTCACTTGAAACATAGACAGCATATAGGAAATATTTCTCACTTGTTGGTATGTCACAAGTGTTGCTACCGGGGTACTACGACCGTACGTTTGTGCACATAGCTATATTTTAAATAGATGGTACAAAGTGGTGCTGAAAAGTTCCTGGCTTTGGATAAAAAGAATATACATGAGTATCAGTTAATTAATTTGTTTTACTTTAACTTTTAATTTTACTGTTTTCAGTCATTTGACTGCAGCCATGCTGGATCGCCACCTTTAGTCGAACGAATTGTCTCCAGGACTTGTGTTTTGTAAGCCTAGTACTTATCCTATCGCCTCTTTTGCCGAACCGCTAAGTTACGGTGATGTAAACACGCCAACATCGGTCGTCAAGCGATGGTGGTGCGAAACATAGACACACAAACATACACGCGTGCGCGCACTCACACACACACACACACATATATATGTGTGCATATACGGTAGGCTTCTTTCAGTTTCTGTCTACCAAATCCACTCAAAGCTTTGGTCGGCCCGAGGCTACAGTAAACAGCAGCCCAATGTGCCACGCAATGGGACTGAACCCGGGTCCATGTGGTTGGGAAGCGAGCTTCTTACCACGCAGCCACGCCTGCACCTATAATTATGATTATATTCAACATAGTCCCCTCGCAGATTCGCACAATTATCGCAGCGGTCCTTCTGTTTTTCTAAGCCCTTTAAAAGTCCTCGAAAGGTTGGGTTCCAGCAGGGCCTTTTGCAATACCTTAAGGAAATTATCAGCACTCCTTGTACAGTCAATGGAGGGAATTATATCTTTCACGTGAAAATGTATTAGAAATATTGTGAGAAAGAAAGGTGAAAACATTTGGTTTACAACAAGTTACGCAAAGGCAAACATCTAAAACACAATACTTTAATGTACATTTTAAGTATTGGGTTATAATTTCTCTGAGAGTTTGCGATATTTCCAAACTACATCGAGGTATTAGCCGAAAAGCTAGATTAGGCAACTAAATTAGTTATTTCAGATTTCGATATGCTGAACGTGACACATACATACATACAAGCAAAATCACACATGTACACATATACACACACGCACACACTATTTGGGAGGTTCGAGTTCTGTGGATTGCTGCAGACAACCTTTTCCGTCATATAGGCATAAAAATGCCCAATCTATATTCTGTTTTACACGGCTACACAGCGTCCGAAATATTGCTTTCTTGGCTGTATGAGGAGATAAGCATCGAAAAAGAAGAAAAAAATATTTATTGGTATATAATTATTTGCGATTATGTTAAAATGTCGCATGTCCAGATTTGGACAAATGTTTTCTTTTTTTCAATGTTTATTTTTACTTGCAAGAGCTGGTTCTTTTGGTCAAACAATCGTATCTCCAGCTGCTTCAGATGCCAAGATATGAAAAATTGTCAAATTTTAGTACAATGGTTTTGCAATGGAATGGTGAAACTATTTTTTCGTTTTCTGAAAAAAAAAAAACGTTTTGAACTTACGACTCTTTTGCATAATAGCAACGATACACACACACACACACACACACACACACACACACACACACACACACACGCACACACACATGTGATTTATTACTCGGTCGTGGCACTCCGTCGTTTACGACGTCGAGTGCTCCAGTTTATCCGATCAACGGAACAGCCTGCTCGTGAAATTAATGTGCAAGTGGGCTGAGCACTCCACAGACACGTGTACCCTTAACGTAGGTCTTGGCGAGATTCAGCTTGACACAAAGTGTGACAAGGCTGGCCCCTTTGAAATACAGGTACAACAGAAACAGGGAGAAAGAATGAAAGAAAGAGTGAGAGAAATAGTGAGAGAAAGAGTACAGCATGGTTCACCACCGCCCCCTGCCAGAGCCTCAGGTACTTTCTCCCAATAAACACTCACAACGCCCGGTCTGGGAAGCGAAACCGTGATCCTACGGCCGCAAGTCCGCTGCCCTAACCACTTGGCCATTGCACCTCCACATTACTCGGTAATGTATAATATATAGTATCAGAAATGTTTCCACGTAAATCTACGACAAGGTCCTTGACACAATTAAACTGCTGTTGATATTCGATGGAATGTGTTGATAAATTATAATACACAAAGCTATCA
>NC_142937.1:22766525-22769025 GCF_046866305.1 Octopus bimaculoides
AGTGAGAGAGAGAGAGAGAGAGTGAGAGAGAGAGACAGATAAACAGAAATTGGCGGGAAGAGAGAAAGAGTCGCGAGAAAGGAAAAGAGCAGATTGAAAGAGAGAGAGAGAGGGAGAAATGAGAGAGATGGAGAACGAGCATGATGATGATGATGATGATGATGATGATGATGATGACGGAGATCGATAGATATGCATATTGAGAGAGAGAAATGAGGGAGATGGAGATTAATGATGATGATGACGATGATGATGATGATGATGATGATGATGACGACGGAGATATATGTATATATATATATATATAGAGAGAGAGAGAGACAGACAGACAGACAGAGACCGAGACAGAGAGAGACAGAGACAGAGAGAGAGAGAGAGACAGACAGACAGACAGACAGACAGACAGAGTGAGAGAGAGAAATGAGGGTGATGGAGAATGACGAGGATGATGATGACGGAGATAGGTAGATGGATAGATAAATAGATAGAGTGATAGATAGAGAAAGAGAGAGAGAGAGAGAGAGAGAGAGAGATAGAGAATCAGACAGACAGACAGACAGACAGAACGAGCGGGAAAAGAGGATGAGACGGTGAAAAATGGTGGAAAGAAATTGAAATCTAAATAGAGAAGGACGAAGAAAATAGGATTTATAACAAATCACAAAGAGACTAAATAGAAAACTTAATTACCGGAACGTTAACAACACAGCCAGAAAGACAATAAATGCTCAATATAATCTAAAAACGAAATTCCTCTTATTTGTTATTCAGACATTTTCATTAATTTATTTTTAGATTTTCATACAAACGAAAATGTCTTCGATTTCTTTTTTTCCTTGTTCTTGATATGATTCTTGTTATTGTTTTGTTGTTGTTGATGTTGTTGCCCTCTATCGTTTTTAAGTTCAATGTAGTTTATTTTGTTATTTTCTTTTCTTTCTAATGTATATTTTTCTTCATCATATCGAACGCATAAAGAACAAAATAAAAAGGAGGGAAATAAGTGTGTGGTGTGGGGGAGAGAGAGAGAAGGAGACGGAGAAATCGATCGTGTGTGTGAGTGTGTGGTTGATTATCAATCAATCAATCAATGAGTCCAAAGGTCGATGGTTTGTAACACCCTATCGATTTGCGTTCGCTGTGTACAGTAAGTCTCCATGTTCGGGACCTATGTAATTTGTTTTAAAATATTTTCTGTCCCACAATACGTAGCTGTGAATTGGCTTTGCGCTGTTATGTTGTGCAGCCACAAATTAAACCTGGTCGTACAGACCTCCCCTTCGTTAACGTTTCTGCTATTAGTAATTCATCAGAATATGTGAGGGACGTAGTGAACGCGTCGGTCAGAGTCGTCTCAGCCTATCCCAGGTGAATTCCGCCGAAAGTACAAGTAAAATGGCAATCATACGTAGTCTGATCAATAAGGATCCGGACTGTTGCCATAGTAACGAAGCTAATGCTCGCAGAGTGAAACTGCTTAACACAGATTGACCTTGATTTTTGCTGTGCAGGTCCACTAAGTTTTAACGTTCAAGCTCACTTCCGCTGTTTGTAGCAGTGCTTGGAAGGAACGTGTATAGCATGTGATCGTCGCATTGACCACGAATCTGCATCAAATTTTGCCAAAAGCTTGGCGATTTCTGCTCAGAGGCCAACGCAAAGTTGCAGAAAGTGTATGGAGAGGAGTGTTTGCGCTGAAAAAATGTCGATTGGGACGAACGTTCTGGGAGACCCGCAAACAACAGAAATGAGAAAAACATCGCAGACGTGTGTCCAGCTGTGAAGGGAAATCATCAAATCACCATCCGTGAGTTATCAGATATGCAGATTAGTTATGGTTCAGTTCTGTCCATTATCACTGAAAATTTAGATATGAGACGCGTATCTGCCAAGTTTGTGCCAAAACTTATTTCAGCTGACAGAGCACCTGCCCATTCAGCGCAGCTTGTGCAGCAGTTTTTGGCTAAGCACAGCATTCCCCAGGTATGACAGCCACCGTATTCCCCAGATCTCTTCCCTTTTTCCTCTTTCCAAAAATCAAATCCCACTTGAAAGGAAGCAAATTTCGGGACGTCAAGGAACTCAAAGTGAATGTAGTGAGGCATCTGCTGATTATCCCAGAAAACACGAGTTCCAGGAATACTTCCATCAATGAAAACGGTGCTGGATTAAATGTGCGGCTTTCGAAGTGGACTTCTTTGAAGGAGATTAAATACCAAATTGGCACGTGTTGTAGTTTTGTTTTTATAACACCAATCCGGATACTTAAGAGTATATATAAAACTATATTATCCGAGAGAGTGAAGGCTAGTTCACAAGCGAGTATGCTGCTGTCCACACGATCGCAAGAATGTAGTTTCGATTACTGTATTTGGCAGTGCGTTAATTTCTTCCGAAAAACACTTCATCTGACGTTGCTCAAGTCCACTCAGTTGTAAGTGAATAAACCCGTAACGGACTGGCTTCCCATTCAGTAGGAATTGTTGGAATCTCGCTCATT
>NC_142937.1:22771525-22776525 GCF_046866305.1 Octopus bimaculoides
TTTTACTACCCTATGTTTAATAATGATATTATATTTTTTGGCTAATTTCTGAAAGAAAATCGGCTTTTATTTTACATTTACTGCCGATTAGTTAATGCGCACATGCGTGGTTAAGTCTTGAGAAATTAAGCATGTAAACCGGAGTCAGGTTCTTTTCTTGGCTCGTGTTTACACGCTAATCCGGCACTCTGCTGACGAAGGCTTCCGAGTTAGATATACTTTTATCTTGCTAAATAGCTTGAAACCATGGTACAGAGTATAGACTGGTAAAAATGTTTTTATTTTTCATTCTCTTTCGAAATTATCCCTATTTTTGTGGTATAGAGTTTTTTGCTGCTCTTTCTAGCGGGTTAGATGTCCTATTATAGGCATCTCTATCTCTCTCTCCCTCTCTCTCTCTCTCTCTCTCACCCTCCCTCTCTCTCTCTCTCTCTCTCTCTCTCTCTCTCTCTCTCTCCCTCTCTCTCTCTCTCTCCCTCTCTCCCTCTCTCTCTCCCTCTCTCTCTCTCTCTCTCTCTCTCTCTCTATATATATATATATATATATGTATGCATATATGTGTATATGTATGGGTGTATATGTACATGTGTATGCGTATAGGTATGTATATGGATGTGTGTATATGTATTTGTAAATATATTTTAAAACATATTTATGTATACATGCGTATATGTATATGAATGTGCAACTATATGATAGGCATGTTTATGTGCATATATGCATTAGTAAGTGTGCATATGACTGTGTATGTGTGTGTGTGCGCACGCGTGCGTGTGTTCACCTGATCGTGTGTGCCTGAGCGTGTGTGTATGTATGTGTTCGCGTATGTGTATGTGTGTGTGTTTGCATTACAATGGCTTCTTTAAATTTTTCATATTGAATTTGTTTCTGAAATATTTCTCGTGTGAAAGAGCGCCATTGAACATGTTTTATGCAACAATTACCATTTAAATAAAAGGTAATATTTGAATGGAAGCGAGTTTACATTGAGGAATGGACGGAAGTGTAGTCTAAAAGGAATATATAGCATTCCAGGAATATCTATTCCTTCAGGCGAAACTAAGCAACCATCATCTCTATGGATTCCTCAAATTTTCAAACATGTACATCAGAGCGTCTACAAATATTCAATTCTTGTGATATATATTGTATTGGTTATGGGTTATTGTGCCACAATATTGCAGATTGATTTTGACTTATTATTATATGTTGCATCAACGTTTCCCGAGATTGTTTATGTAATATCTTACAGCGTGACTTGAAAGATATAAAGTTACACGATGAAGGAACACCACGATACAGGTAGTTAAACTTTCAAGTAGTTAAAAAACACATATTGGACAAAATATTCGGTTCAGATTTTTGCATAGAACCAGTAATTTCGTGAGATGGGTTAAACTGATTTCATCGGCACCGGTGCTTAACTGGTACTTATTTTATCGACCCCGAAAGGAGGAAAGGCAATGTCAATCTCGGTGGATTTTGAACTCAGATCATAAAGACAGGTGAAATTCACTTAAGCACTGTGTCTGGCGCGCTAACAATTCTGCAAGCTCGCTGCTTCACTTTGGACTAACTATTATGCTCAAATTTTGAGACAAGGCCAAATTTTGGAGCAGCGTGAGGTGAGGTGAGGTTGGGTAAAGTCGATTACGTCGAACCCAGTACACAACTGCTACTTCAGTGAAAGGCTCAAAGGGAGATTCGACCACAGCGCAATTTGAAATCAGAACGTGAAGACGGACGAAATGCTGCTAAGCATTTTGTCCGACATGCTAAGTATTCTGCCAGCTCGCTGCCTTAAATTAAACTAAATATTAAGATGCCGGGGTGGCTGTGTGGTAAGTAGCTTTCTTACCAACCACATGGTTCCGAGTTCAGTCCCACTGCGTAGTACCTTGGGCAAGTGTCTTCTATAGCCTCGGGCCAACCGAAGCCTTGTGAATGGATTTGGTAGACGGAAACTGAAAGAAAGAAGCCCGTCATATATATATATATATATATATATATATATATGTGTGTGTGTGTGTGTGTGTGTGTGTGTGTGTGTGTGTGTGTCCACCAGCAGAAAATAAGTCACGACAAAAATTCTATATTTCTATGTAGCATTAGGTTCCGTCCGCATTCTAGATAATAGCTAAATAACTGATATATATATTTATTGTTCATAACTTTAAAATGTTAATAATAAATTTTATACAATCCTACATGCATGAAAACGAACCATTGCGTTTAAAAAAGTTGGGTGCTGTGTAGTAGGAAATCTGCTTCCCAACCAGATAGTTCCGGATTCAATCCCACTGCATGACACCTTGGGCAAGTGCCTTCTATATATAGCCTCGGGCCGAGCAAAAGCCATGTGAGTGGATTTGGTTGACGAAAAATGATGGATACCCATGCGTGCGTATATATATATATATATATATATATATATATATATATATATATATATATATATATATACATATATATATATATATATATATATATATATATATATACATATACATATATATACATATATATATATACATATATATATATATACATATATATATATATACATATATATATATACATATATATATATACATATATATATATACATATATATATATACATATATATATATACATATATATATATACATATATATATATATACATATATATATATACATATATATATATACATATATATATATATATATATATATATATATATATATATATATATATATATATATATATATATATATATGCATCTTTCTATCTGTACTTGCCCATCAACGCCACGATTTAACAACCGGTGCTGGTGTGTTTACATTCCCGTAACCGGCAAAAGTGACTGATAGAATAAGTAGAAGGATTATAGCAAAAAAAAATATATGTACTGGGATCGATTCATGCGACTAAAAATTCTTTAAGGTCGTACTCCAGCACGGCCCCAGTCTCATGACTTAACGAGTAAAAGATAAAGGATCAAGAAAATAAAGACCCTAAAGGGATTAACACAAGTTAATATCTTCCTCCAAAAATGTTTCTTTTAATTTATAGTGGTACAAAGTGGCCCAAAAGTAGGTTTACAGTTATCACGTAGGCACTTAACATTTAAAACATTTTATTACGTTTAAATTTCTATCTTACACACTGAAAAGAGTGCTTCACAAAATCAACTAAATTAACATAGAATAATGGTTTCATATCTTTTAATAATCAAGATCTAAACTGTTAATATATGAATGCAAAAGAGATAGTTGAATAACTGTAAACCTACTTTTGGGCCACCCTGTATAAACGATATTACATATATTCATTCGAAAAATATTTAAAAAGAAAAGCAAAACAAAGAAAGATAATATAATTGCTTTAATATAAATAATATTTATTATTGTATAATGAGAATGAATTTCCTGATTAGCAGAAATTGTTTTTCAGTTAAATTTATTACACTTGACTTACGTTTCTGTAAGTTTAAATTTCCCTGCATTCTATGGTTCCTTTTGTAGAAATCTATGGAGCCTTTGTACCATCAAACTCAAAAGAAATAACAAATTGTTTTGTTTAGTTTTTTTCCTCGCTCTGATTTCGAAATATCACGTTTTTAACAAAATTATATCGAATGTGGAAATATAAAAGGAATATAAATTTTTAAAAAAACGCAACGACAAAGAAATAATAGTAATAATAAAACAATTTACAGTCGAGTCTTTTTTTTTTGTTTTTAATGAAACGAACAAATTAACGCATGAAGAAAGAAAGAAGAATTTTAAAATATTCGAAAAATAAAATGTATAACTACCAAAAACCAAGGACAATATAATAGGTCAATATCATCTTCCAATTGTCGGGAGCATCTCAGACTAGAAGTAGGCTTCACTGCACTGATATGAATGCTGGGGGATACAGCGTTTAGTATCCTAGTGTTATAACCTTTAGCTTGGTTTATTAAGAGCCTTGAGTTAGATTTTTCTAACGCTATAACTCGAGGCTTTCTCTTGTCATTAAGGGAAGTACGTTAATTTCGAAGGAGTCATGGCAGCAGAATGAATAGTTTTATTCTCGTTTTATTTTCGTATATCTTGTAAGATTTCTCTCTCTCTCTCTCTCTCTCTCTCTCTTCCCCCTCTCTCTCTCTTTCTCCCGCCTCTCTCTCTCTCTCTTCCCCCTCTCTCTCTCTTTCTCCCCTCTCTCTCTCTCTCTCTCTCTCTCTCTCTCTCTCTCTCTCTCTCTTTTAAAAAAATAATGAAACTAGAAACGTGTGTAATAGGGTTTTGCAAATGAGAATCCTTTCAAATGATATTTGTTCTTTCTTCACTATAATACTCCAAATGCTACTGCTTCTCTAAAAAAATCTCTCTAACACGATGGCTGTGTGGTAAGAAGCTTGCTTTCCAACCACATGGTTCCGGGTTCAGTCTCACTGAGTAGCACCTTAGGCATGTGTCTTCTATTATAGCCTTGTGAGTGGATTTGGTAGATGGAAACTGAAGACGCCCATTATATATATGTGTATATATGTGTGTATATTTACATGGATGTATGTATGTATATATTTGTGTGTTTGTATCTGTGTTTGTCCCACCACCACAACCATCGCTTGACTACCGATGGGGGTGTGTTTACGTCCCCGTAGATTAGCTGTTCGGCAAAGAGATCGATAGAATAAGCACTAGACTTACAAAGAATAAGTTCTAGGGTCAATTTGTTCGACTAAAACCCCTTAAGGTGGTACTCCAGCATGGTCGCAGTCACATGACTGAAACTGGTAAAAGAGGAAAAGAATAACAGTATTATTATCATTACTATTATTATTATTATTATTATTATTATGTACTCAACAGATTAGACTGTTAGAAAAGAAAAGAATCCTAACATCGGGCTACAAGTAGATTTATATGCTAAGAACCCTCCTACTGGGTTACAGCAAGTAACCTTAGATGCGAAGAACCCTCCGAAGTATCGTAGCTGTCCATAATAACACTGCTTATGATAGGCACA
>NC_142937.1:22784025-22796525 GCF_046866305.1 Octopus bimaculoides
TTTGGAAATTATATTCTTTGCATAATGGCCATAACTCCCATGAAAATTCATATATTTTTGATGTTGATGAAATTTTAACCCGAACGTAACAGATGAGCATTATTTAGAAAATGATGTCACACGTTATCGAGGCTACCATTCTTTCTGGGTGTGCAAACGGGGATGACGTCTTTATTCCAAGAATTCCTCTTACTCCATCAGGAGCAGACATTCCTTTTACATTCAGAAGACTACAATTCCCCCTTCGTGTGACTTTTGCCATGTCCATAAACAAATATCAGGGTCAAACACTGTCTGTAGCTGGTCTTCTCTTGGAAGAGCCCTGCTTCTCACATGGACAACTGTATGTTGGCTGCTCAAGAGTGGGCAGCAACAAAAGACCTATTTGTATATGCTCCACAAGGGAAAACAAGGAACATAGTTTACAATGAGGTGTTATAATCACAACAGCAAGAAAGTATGTACATGATCACGTTCTTTTACGAAACTTCATTGACTTTCATATATTTATATTGATATACATATATATACGTGTGTTTGGGTGCGTGTGTGTATATACATCTCTATATATAAAGATGCTGCGTAGTCTAGACGGCGTTTTTAGATTTCATTATTCTCTTTAACCCGGGCAACGCCGGGTATTTCTGCTAGTATATAATAAATATATAACAAATGAAAGACAGATGATGGAATATACGAGAATATATTATTAATCACAACAATTGTTTCGACACATCTATCATCGACTCCTCTTGTGGGACACACAAAAACTAGTTCAGGAGTATCCGGTGGTGCAGACGTATCTTGTCGGGTGTAAATAAATAAAAAAAAATCTCGTTAAAATGTCTGTTTCATAATGTAACTTACCGTTTTGTAGAGAGAAAAACAGCCAGACGGAGGAAAATTCTTCGTATATATATATATAGAAGATCCAAAAATAAAAATGCAGACGACAAAAAGAGAAATGAACACTTAATCCAGCGAGAAACGTATATATGGGGATGGAGAAAGAGCGAGGGCTCAGTTGATAGAGCATCAGACGTTTTCTATATGCTAGGCTTAGAGGTATTGTATGTGTCACGGGTTCGAGTCGCTCGGCGGCTGTATGTTCCTCTCATGTCGGTGCTCTAGTATGACAACAGGCTCATACTTGAAAGTGTAACAGAGAAAATGGAAATTCACATATACATATTTATAAGTATATCCATATATAATTTTACTCAAACATTCACATATATACGTGTGTTTATATATATCCGACATTTGACCATTTTAAACAGAATTCATTTTGTATTTTATCGCGGGAGACAAACTTCGATTTCTGCCATGATGATTCTGGCTGTATTCAAATAAGTCATTGTATTTCATTTTCGAGCGTTGAAGTAAATGTCATTTCTGGGGAAAACTAATAATGTGCCGCTGTTATGAACGAATCGATAAATTTTTCGGTTTGGCACCAAATTGTTCTTGTTTTCATCCCGTTTCGGGACACTAGATTTCATCTACTTCCGTAGATTCATGTTAAACAACGTCTTTGTTAGCTTTGAAGCTTCTTCAAAGGAAACTGCTCGGAAGCCCAGCTCAGGGTTGTTTGTGTTTCCTCGGATGTGTGTTTATATATATGTGATTTTGTATACGCGTGTTTGTGTGGGGTTTGCTATTAAATTGCACAGGGAGTGATTCAGTTGCGATAGGTTAGGTTCCAGGTGATGCCATCACTTTTTTAGTTTATCTCTACAGACACAAAAGTAGAACACAATCTTGAATTATAAACCTTTTAATAAGCTATGTAATATAATGGTCGTAAAAACGAAACACGGTGTCCCTACAGGAAATTAATATGTGCGTAGCAGTTGCGAGGGATGGGTCTAATATGTAAATTAGTATGTAAATTAGTATATCCAGTAGTGTTATACCACTATATTCAGTGGCTATTTAAAAACTATGATATAAGATAGAAAAATATGTAGTGGGTATTTAGATATTGGGTCCGTGGATATGTGGTACTGGAGAAGGAGCTACTGTTCCTGAAATACGTATATACACCCACTACTTGTTTTTCTGTCTTTGATCGCATTGTTTACATAGACGTATTCGTATACCGAACGTCGTAACGTTCAATGCTGACTCTAACTTCTACAGAAAATGTGTAGAGATAAACAAGTGAAATAAATATATACATACGTGTATGTATGTATGTGTGTGTACATATGTGTATATTCATATACGTGATTACGTACATACACATATACATATATATATATATATGTGTGTGTGTGTGTGTGTGTGTGTGTGTGTGTGTGTGTGTGTGTGTGTGTGTGTGCACGTGGGAGGATCCTCTTATGCTATATTTCAACACACAACAGGCGGCGAACTGGTAGAAACGTTAGCATGCCGGGCGAAATGCTTAGCGTTTTATTGTTTGTCTTTACGCTCTGAGTTCAAATTCCTCCGAAGTCGAATTTGCCTTTCATCCTTTCGAGGTCGATAAATCAAGTACCAGTTGCTTACTTGAGTCGATCTAATCGACTGGCCCCTACCCCCAAAATTTCCGGCCTTGTGGCTAGAGCAGAAAAGTATATTTTGACACACATGTGATGTGATAATGATATGAACATCAATTGTTTGACCTGGTATTAATCACTTTGGCGAAATATTATATTAACCATTTAGAATAGGACAGTCCCTTCTAATATATTTCGATAATTCTAACTAAAACCAAATCATTTTATCAATCTCTCGAGCTTCTAATTGACTCATAACAGAAAACGAAAACAAAATTTTTAAAAACATCCACAAATTTATTACAAACCAAAATTATCAAGACGGGAAGTGATGTTTCTATAAAGGTCCGGAAAAATGTCCTTTGTTAATAATTAAACTCCGTGTTTTTACTTTTGACTCTATTCTTAAAAGCTCCCTGTGAATACTAAGCCGAGCGGAAACTCGGAAACTCGGAAACTTCGGTGTCAAAAGACTTAACTTATTGACACGAATGTTTTCTTGCATAGGCTCGTTGTTGTTTTTTTAAAACTTTTTCGTCTTGGCTAATTTATGTATAAACACACACGTACACACACATACACATACACCTTAATTTGCGTGTTTCTATATTTTTATACAGCATTATTTGGCAAACAATGGGAACAATTTCGGTCTCTTGATTCAACGAAACTATTTCTTACACCTTTTCATTTTTTTCATTGTTATCTTTTTCTTTCTTTCTTTCTATTATTTCGTTTGTTCTCTGATTTTTCATTCTATATTTGGTCCATTGTTTCTGTCTCTCTTGTCTTTCTTCAGTATTTGCTTGCTTCCTCTAATATTATATATATGTGTGTGTGTGTGTGTGTATGTGTGTCGCTTCCACTATGTCTCTCTAGTAGCTGTCGCCTCTCACTCTCTCTACCACTCTCTGTTTCTCCCTTGCTCTCTTTCACCTCTTCTCACTCTCTCACTATTTGATCTTTCGTTTTCTTCCTTCTCGCTCATCTACAACCCTCTCACCATCATCATCTCTTTCTCTCTTTCTTCCTCTCTCTTTTTATCTGTCTCTCTCTCCATTTCCACTCAGACACTCTCTCTTTTCTCTCTTTCTCGCTATATTTTGTCCTTCTTCTCTCTACAATAATGTCTTACCTCCCTCTCCCTCTCCATCTATCTTCCCTCTCTCTTTCTCTCTCTCTTTCTTTCTTTCTCTCTTTCTATAATTTGTCCTTCCATCTCTACCACAGCATTTCCACCTCTCACTTGCCCTTTTACTCTTCTCTCCTCCTCCCTCACCCCTACCCTTCCCTCCTCTCTTTCTCTCACACACACACACTTTCCACAAATCTCAGGTAGTTTTTACCTAGCATTCTCCATTGTTTTCCTTTCTTCCTTTAGTCTTAGATGACGGAAAGCAGTTTAGAATCTTTTGTACGCAATTACAAATGGTTAAAGAATTGATTCTAAACTTCTTCCTGCACTGGAAACGGTTTTATTTACAGATTCGGAGACTTTTTCTCTTCTCTTTTTAGTCCTATTATATTCCCATTATGGATATTGCTGTTCTGTGTGGTTGTACTCATAGTTACTTCATGTGTATCAACCAACTATAGAATCGGTGTATATTTCTATGGTCATACGGAAATGTGTATTCATACATGTGCGTACGAATGTGTGTATGTGTATATGCGTTACTGAAAACGTTTTGGTGTGAGAGTCAGTTCAGAGGCGCATACACACACTCACGCACACAAACACACACATACAATATATTATTTTATTCTTCTTTTTCTTATACTTGTTTCTGTTATTTGACAGCGGCCATGCTGGAGCACTGCCTTTAGTCGAACAAATCGACCCTCAAGACTTATTCTTTGTTAGCCTAGTACTTATTCTATCGGTCTCTTTTGCCAAACCGCTAAGTTACGGGGACGTAAACACACCAGCATCGGTTGTCAAGCGATGTTGGGGGTCAAACACACACACACACACACACACACACACACACACACACACACACACAAACATACACACACATATATATATATATATATATATATATATATATACATATATACGACGGGCTTCTTTCATTTTCCGTCTACTAAATCCACTTACAAGGCTTTGGTCGGCCCGAGGCTATAGTAGAAAACACTTGCCCAAGGTGCCACGCAGTAGGACTGAACCCGGAACCATGTGGTTGGTAAGCAAGCTACTTACCTCACAGCCATTCCATTCACATACATACATACATACATACATGCATACATACATACATACATACATACATACATATATATATATATATATATATATATATATATATATATATATATATATATATATATATATATATATATATATATATATTGGTAAGTAGCTTGCTTACGAACAACATGGTTCCGGGTTCAGTCCCACTGAAAATCAGTCAATGTGTTGGCTGAATTATATATAAAGCTATAAGCTTTATTCAGTTCGTTCAGAGTTGCCCCTTTTAGGTACATCTCATCGACAAGCGTCAATGAACTCGAAACATCGATACCTGAGATTCCCGAGAGAGGGCGACACGAAATGGATGTTTTCACCCCTTTTTACCATAGAGAAATTTTTCTTCACGGTAACCGCAGTGTATTTGCCTTTAGCATTTGAAATATGTGACAAACATATTTCAACTAACCTAAATTGTGATTATACATATATATATACATACACACTAAACAAATGGAAATATTGGTTTTAGTTTTTGGTTCATGGTCAACAATTTGGGGGGGATGATAAATCAATTGCACCGACCCAGTACTTGACTGATGCTTATATTTTCGACTCTTCGGAGGAATTTGAATTCAGAGCGTAAAGAAAGACGAAATGTTCCAAACCATTTTATCTGGCGTGCTAACGGTTCTACCAGCCTGCCAGGTTAAGTTATAGTAAAGACAATTTTAAATTACAGCATAGGATTACTCAATAGATTTGATAGAGTACAAATTTATTACGCTTCAACAAGATTAGTATTAAAACCCATATATGCCCATAAAAAATGAAGTCTTAAAATAGCCCTGTATTTAGATTAAACGTTATGGTACGCTTTCGCAATCTGGAAGAGAAGAACAGTATGCAACTGTTAGCTACGGGTGTTGACTCCCTACTGAACATTTCGTAAGCTCAGTCATATATATATATATATATATATATATAAGGTAGAAAATATTCTAGTGGAGAAACACACGTGGGGAATATATATAGAGAAAAGATTTAAAAAAACACAGAAGTTTTGTTTTACAGGATTTAAGAGTATATTAAAGCCATAAGAATAAAGATATATAATTTTGTACAAAATAAGGTTTTGTTCTTTCAGCATAATTAAAGTAAGGACCGGTTTCGCATTGTTCAACAAACTGAGAGTTGAAAGCGATAAATTACTGGGGAAAAAAATATTGCTAGGGGAGATAATTGTTCACTCATTTATTTTGCTGTAAAGAGAAGGTAAATCCGTAATTTTTTTTTCTTTTTGTCTTTTGCGTTATCTACTTTATTCTGTCTTATATCTTACATTAGATGGGGGTAAGACCTTTATTTTTACTTTAGGTTCATATTTAATTCTGGTGTGTATATATACATATAGCACCAGGGGTGGCGGTATGGTAAGAAGCTGTGTCCAGCCCGCAGTTTCTTTGTTTGTCTGTCCTTGTTCGTCCTCTCTATGTAAGGCCTTAATGGCCAAAATTTTGAAATAAAGAAGCTTGCTTACCGACCACACGTTTCCGGGTTCAGTCAGACTGTGTGACACATTGAGCAAGTGTCTTTTAATATAGCCTCGGGCCGACTATGGTTTTGTGAGTGGATTCGGTGAACAGAAACTGAAAGAAACCCGTTATTCTTATGTATGTATATATATATATATATATATATATATATATATATATATATATATATATATATATATATATATATATATATGTCTTTGTTTGTGTATGTTTTTGTGACTGTATCCCACCACCGCTTGACAACCGGTGGTGGCGTGTTTAGGTCCCCGTAACGTAGCGGTTCGGCAGGGAGACGGAGTGAGTAAATACCAGGCTTAACAAAATATAAATACTGGGATCGATTCATTTGACTAAAAATTCGCCAAGGCGGTGCCCCAGTATTGCCGCAATCTAATGACTGAAACAAGTAAAAGATAAAAGGTATATATATATATATATATATATATATATATATATATATATATATATATATATATAGGTATACGTGTGTGTGTATGTGTATGTGTTTGTGCATGGAACTATACGGTTTAGTGTGTTGATGTATGTATATAACTTTGTATTTGTGTGCATGCACGAGAACAGACGTACTTTGATTGAGGACAGCAGACGATAGAATGAATATAACAATTTCAAAAGAAAAGACAATAGGACGAGGATAATAGAACGGAGAAGAAGAAGAAGAAGAAGAAGAAGAAGAAGAAGAAGAAGAAGAAGAAGAAGAAGAAGAAGAAGAAGAAGAAGAAGAAGAAGAACGCCGAGGAGAAGGAGGGGTTGATGACGGTGGTGGTGGTGGTGGTGGTGACGACGAGAATGATCATGATCAGGATGAAGAAAAGAAGAAGACAAAATGAATAAAGAAAACTGAAGAGGCAGAAGAGAAGAAGCAGTGAGGGATGTAGAAGGAAGGAGAAGATGCAGACAGTGAGAAAGAAAAAAAAAACGAAATCAGGGCTAAAGAGGAAGAAGAAAAGAAACAGAAGAGAAAAATTGACAGGAAACTAAACAAGGGAAGATCTCCGTCATAGATGAAGAAAATAACTGTGGACAAAGAGATAGTGGTTGTGATGATGGCGGGGAGAACAAGGAAAGACAATAAGACGGGGACGAAGAAGAATAAATAGGGGAACACATGACTAAAGAATACAGGAAACCTTTTTCTTTAAAGTATTGTTTGTGTGACGCACAAACACACTTACACTCAAACATACATATACACACCCCAACACATATACATACACGTATTTATGTGTTTACGCGTGTATGTAGTGCAAGCGTAACTCAGTGTTTTAGTTGATTACTTTTTAAACTTTGTGGATCAGAGTTTGTCTTGAAGTACGCTAATGCATGTTTCTCTATGTCTATATATATCTACACGAGTGGAAGCGCACTGGCCCAGTGGTTAGGGCAGTGGACTCGCGGTCATAGGATCGCGGTTTCGATTCTCAGACCGGGCGTTGTGAATGTTTATTGAGCGAAAACACCTAAAAGCTCCACGAGACTCCGGCAGGGGATGGTGGCGAACCCTGCTGTACTTTTCCACCACAACTTTCTCTCACTCTTTCTTCCTGTTTCTGTTGTACCTGTATTTCAAAGGGTCAGCCTTGTCACACTGTGTCACGCTGAATATCCCCGAGAACTACGTTAAGGGTACACGTGTCTGTGGAGTGCTCAGTCACTTGCACGTTAATTTCACGAGCAGGCTGTTCTGTTGATTAGATCAACTGTAACCCTCGACGTCGTAAGCGACGGAGTGCCAACAACAACAACATATATCTACACGCACTCACATACAGTGCCCATAGAGGTCCTAGCTATAAACAAAGATAAGCCATAAAATAAACTTATAGTTCAAGGGCATATGGCGTAGGGGTTAAGAGCGTGGGATACTAACCCCAAGTTTCCGAGTTCGATTCCATGCAGTGACCTGAACACTAATAATAATAATAATAATAATAATAATAACATCGAAAAATATCTTAGAACCCAGGTTCGAAATTTCCCCAAGACACCTGAAGAAGGCTGGAGGGTATATCAGCCGAAATATTGTGTTAACAAGAAACAAGATGAGGAGAAATATCCGTCGAATGTAAACAATGTAAATAAATTTATATTAAGATGGAAAATAATGTTTGTTTTTTTATTCTTCCATTATATTTATATTCGAAAAGCTTTCTCCAGCTTTTTAGATTGTGAAGTGTTTGACTAGATTTTCGTACTTTCTTACATCTGCTTCTATCGTAGATACTCCGTCGGTTACGACGACGAGGGTTTCAGTTGATCCGATCAACGGAACAGCATGCTCGTGAAATTAACGTGTAAGTGGCTGAGAACTCCACAGACGCGTGTACTCTTAACGTAGTTCTCGGGAAGATTCAGCCTGACACAGAGTGCAACAAAGCTGGCCCCTTCGAAATACCGGTAGAACAGAAAGAAAAAGCGAGAGAAAGTTGTTGTGAAAGAGTACAACAGGGTTCGCCACTACCCACTACCGGAGCCTCGTGGAGCTTTTAGGTGTTTTCGCTCAATAAATACTCACAACGCCCGGTCGGGGAATCGAAACCTCGATCCTTCGACTGCGAGTCCACTGCCCTAACCACTGGGCCATTGCATCTCCACCCTGCTTCTATGCTTAGGGGGAGATAAAGCATTCTAAATATTATTTAGCAAGTAATTTCTTTTGTGTCGTAAGCCATGTCGTAAATAGCAATCAACGAAAGAAAGAAGTATATTAATTAATTTAGATGCTAATAATATATAAATCTGGATCTATTTTAAAACGGGGGCGCCAGTTTTCATTTATGTTTTATGTAGTGTTTTTGGTACGGAAAGACTTTCAAACTTCGTATACTTATCTATTTTGTGTTATAGAACAGAAAAATATTTTTGTATTCGAATTTATTTCATGTAAAAAAATTGTCTTATTTCGATAATTTCTACTAATCACTGACGCCTATTCAGTTGAAAACAGTTAGCGCTGTAACGGTGTATATCGTATTAATCCCCTAACTCTAACCCTAACCCTAACCCTAACCCTAAAACTAACCCTAACTCTAGAATCCGAACTTTAAAATTGTTACACACATAGATACGCACAGCGTAATTTATTATATAAACAATATATGCATATAAATTACGATTAAACCGGATGAAATATGTCACAGGGAATAACATTTTTTATGACCGCCCAGCAGTAACTCTTATTCAGCTGAATAGACGTCAGTGATTGGTTGAAATTACAGAAATACGACAACTTTAACATGGAATAACTTGCGAATTCCTTTTTTTTTTTGTTAAGAAGACTAAGAGTAAAAGATGTTTTATATGACACATTCTACCAGTGTCCCAAGTTTCAAAGTGTTTCGTTAGTGTTTCGTTTAGAAAATACTGGCGCCCCGTTTTAAAATAGATCCATAAATCTTTTTTACATTCATGTCTTTATGACTAATTTTTCTAACTGAATATGACGTGGTTTGGCTGAGGAATGTCAATACCTTTGCCTCTGACAGACATGGGTTTCCAGTCTACAAAGACCATCTACAAACAGTTTCGTGGTAATTACTTCAGCAAGTGGCAACAACTGAGATACGTTTCGCTAGCTTACACTACGCTTTTCTCTCTCTCTCTCTCTCTCTCTCTCTCTCTCTCTCTTTCTTTCTTTATGTCTCTCCCTCTGTCGCTTTCTTTATTTCTCTCCCTCTCTCTCCTTCTCTCTCTCTCTCTGTCTCTCTCTCTCTCTCTCTCTCTCTCTCTTTCTTTATGTCTCTCCCTCTGTCGCTTTCTTTATTTCTCTCCCTCTCTCTCCTTCTCTCTCTCTTTCTCCCTTTATCTCTCTCCCTTTATCTCTCTCTCTCTCTCTTTATCTCTCTCTCTTTAACTCTCTCCCTTTAACTCTCTCTCTCTCTCCCCTTCCCTTTCTGCTATTTATTCAAGTTCATGTCTATAACCCTTGCCTGCCAGTTATAATATCGATGTGTTTGAGTAATATTCGTCTTCTATAAGAGCGCGGAAGTCTCCAAAGTATCGTCAGAAGGGTGTCGTAAGCTCGTCGGACAAAATGCTTTTCAGCATTTCTTCCGGCGTTTTACCTTCTAAGTTCAAATCCTGTCGAGATACACTTTGCTTTTCATTCTTTCAGGGACGATAAGATAAAGTACCAGTCACATGCTTATGTCAGTGGCATCGGTAACCTTCTCCCTGAACTTGTGACTAAGTTACAGGTAAATAATGATAATCTTTTTCTACTATAGGCAGAGGGAATGATAGGTTCTGAGGAGAGAGCTAATCGATTACATCAACCACGGTGCTCGAGTGACATTTTATTGACCCCGAAAGATAAAAGACAAAGTTGACTTTGACGGTATTTGAACTCGGAACGTATTGAGTTGGGGGAAATGAGCGCTAACTATTCCGGCAGCTCGCTGCGATGTGGCTGTGGTCGTTGTTGTTGTTGTTGTTGTTGTCGTCGTCGTTGATGATAATACTGTTGTTGTTGTTGTTGTTGACGACGACTACGACGACGATGATGATGATGACGATGATAATGATGATGATGATGATGATGATGATGTTGATGATAATGATGATGATGACGATGATTTCATGAGATAATTGCTCTCTTGAGATATGGAGCAGGAGTGCTACGACGGCAAACAGAGGAATTCCAATCCTTGGAAAAAAAAAAAAAAACTACTAACAAACCATTATGCGTGCCACCCGAAAAAAGGACGTTGAAAGCTAACCCTTACGAGAAAGGAAACTGGGCACGTACTGATATGTTGTGAGGATTGTATTCAGACAGAGGATAACAATATTTATTGGTGTATAGAGAATGAAAATGAAGCGCAAGTAAGAGAAGCAAGTCTGTTGATACAGAAAGCAATTAGGGTGAGATTACTTACAAAATAAAGACAGAAATGTTATTTCGTAAGACGAATAATGATATTGTGCTCGGATAATAACTTTATAAAGAACGAAGAAAACGTTGCAACTATTCCAAACGGAAGTGCAAAATGCCGAACTGTCACTTCAATTGATCACGATGCAAACTGAACAGTCTGCATCACAGTAAGTGTGTTAAAGCAAAAAGAGTAAATTCACAACAATGAGTCCACGTATATTTAAGGCCACCTGGTAGAGTCCATAGAGTGTCCTCTCGATGCGCGAGTGAAAAAAATCTCATGATAGAATCGTGTCCACTAATTGGACGACACTTGATAAACAATGTTTTGTGTCGAGATAACTGGAGTTGTTCGAAGCAAGGAGAGTAAATAATTGGAAGTATAAGAAGGATGCACGCGAGATGCCGAGATATAGTTCAACGACCAATAAAATATCTATTACTTTCGAATCACGCTTTTCGTCATTAATGTTTGCCTTGGTGATGGATTACGTCAGTTCTTCGTCATTGATGTTTACCTTAGTGATGCATTGTGTCAATCGTTTTACAAGTAAAGATCTCTTCTCTATATCTTTATAACTTCTGGTTGAGTTACTTCAGTCCTATATAAACTTTTATTACTATTATTATTATTATTATTATTATTATTATTATTATTATTATTATTATTATTATTATTATTATTATTATTATTATTATTATTATTATGCAGTAGTCCTAGTGTTTTTGCTATACATTTGTCTGAATATTTTTTTATCACACCCAATGCTCCTACAATGACAGGAATAATTTCTGTTTTTAGACACCACATTCGAATTACCTCTGTTTCCAGGTTTTTGTATTCTAAAAGTTTCTCAGTTTCTTTTAGAGAAACATTGTCATCTGTTGGTATTGATACATCAATCAGAAAACATTTTTTTCCTTGATGATCTCTGACAACTATATCTGGTCTATTGGCCTTAACTTCTGTGTCTATGTGTATTGGCATATCACAAATATGGTTGCTTTCTCATTTTCTGTGACCTTTTCCACTATGTGCCTATACCATCTTTTTTCTGTTGCTATTCCATAGTGTTGGCATAGCTTCCAGTGTATATAGGTCCCAACTCTGTCGTGTCTGTGAACATATTCCCACTTAGCCAGGACTGGGAAGCCAGAGACAATATGATTTATTGTTTCTTTTTCATCTCTATATATTTTGCAGTTAGTTGTATTTCTTTTCATTACATGTTTTTGGTGATTTTTGATGGGAAGGTTTTGATCTTGTGTTGCAATTAAAAATCCTTCAGTCTCTGCTTTGAGTCCTGAGCTTCTCAGCCATTGTTGGAATTTTGCTTTGTCTATGTCTCTTT
>NC_142937.1:22814025-22834025 GCF_046866305.1 Octopus bimaculoides
AGGAAAACAAACGTTGAGGGCCGTTAAGCCGAACGAGTTGAGATACTGAACGCTGTGATATCTATATATATATAATTGAGATGTATTGTAAAAAAAATGGCATTACTCGGAACTGCACGCATACTTCGACCCCGAAAGGATGAAAGATAAAGTCAACCTCGGTGGCTTTTGAACTCAGAACGTAGCGACGGGCGAAATTCCGCTTAGCATTTCGTCAGACGCGCTTAACGATTCTCTGCCAGCTCACCACCTCAATAACAATAATAATAATGATAATAATAATAACAATAATAATTATCAATAAATCATATTAGCTCTGGCTGCCCAGTCCTTGCTAAAAAGAAATATATTCACAGACACGACAGAGCTGGGACCTATATACACTGGAAGTTATGCCAACACTATGGAATAACAACAGAAAAAAGATGGTATAAACACACGCCAGAAAAGGTCACAGAAAACGAGAAAGCAACCATACTCTGGGATATGCCAATACACACAGATAGAGAAATTAAGGGAAATAGACCAGATATAGTTGTCAAAGATCATGAAGAAAAAAATGCTTTGTAATTGATGTATCAATACCAGCAGATGACAACGTTTCCCTAAAAGAAATGGAAAAACTTTCAAAATACAAAGACCTGGAAATAGAGGTAACTCGAATGTGGAATCTAAAAACAGAAACAATTCCTATCATAGTAGGTGCCTTAGGTATAATAAAAAAATATTCAGACAAATACATAACAAAAACACCAGGACTTACAAATATATATAACATACAGAAAATTGCACTACTGGGCACTGCTTACATCCTAGGCA
This sequence comes from Octopus bimaculoides, assembly GCF_046866305.1. NCBI lineage: Eukaryota > Metazoa > Mollusca > Cephalopoda > Octopoda > Octopodidae > Octopus > Octopus bimaculoides. Next base: position 22,814,845 of record NC_142937.1, read on the forward strand.
AAAGACTTTCAATACAGTAACCATAAGAACATCACAGAAAACCACAGCACATACCCAAGGCACACAAAGCTGCGCTCGGTAGTGAAGTGAAAGCACGTCATAAAATAAGACTACTGAATAATAATAATAATAATAATAATAATAATAATAATAATAATAATAATAATAATAATAATAATAATAATAAAACTACAGAACAATAATAATAATAATAATAATAATAATAATAATAATAATAATAATAATAATAATAATAATAATAATAATAATAACAAAAACACCAGGTCTTACAAATATAGATAACATACAGAAAATTGCACTACTGGGCACTGCACACATCCTACGCAAAACACTTTCAATACAGTAACCATAAGAGCACCACAGCAAACCACCGCACATACCCAAGGCACACAGAGCTGTGCTCGGTAGTGAAGTGAAAGCACGTTATAAAAATAAAACTACTGAACAATAATAATAATAATAATAATAATAATGATGATGATGATGATGATAATGATAATAATAATAATAATAATAATTATAATAATAATAATAATAATAATAATAATAATAATAATAATAATAATAATATAACTGTTACGTCAACAACAAAAAACATCTCCACCACCATCATCATTAATCTGGGTGTCGGAGAATCTGAATAACCTAACTACATCAATACATATGTCATATATACACAAGCACATGTATGTATATGAATAATGTACATGCAAATATGGCTGTGTGGTGAGTAGCTTGCTTACCAACCACATGGTTCCGGGTTCATTCCCACTGCGTGGTACCTTGGACGAGTGTCTTCTACTATAGCCTCGGGCCGACCAAAGCCTTGTGAGTGGATTTGGTAGACAGAAATTAAAAGAAGCCTGTCATATATATGTATATACGTATGTATGTGTATATGTTTGTGTGTCTGTGTTTGTCTTCCCCAAGCATCGCTTGACAACCGATGGTGGTGTGCATACGTCCCCGTAACTTAGCTGTTCGGCGAAAGACACCGATAGAATAAGTACTAGGCTTTCAAAGAATAAGTCCTGGGGTCAACTTCTTTGACTAAAGGCGGTACTCCAGTATGGCCGCAGTCAAATGACTGAAACAAGTAAAAGAGTACATCTAAATATACATACATGCATGCACATACATACATGCATACATACACTCATGCATTCGTATATAAATGCATACGCGCGTACATACATACATATACACATACGTGCACATACGCATACATATGTACATAAATACATACATATATAAGCATACATACGCACATACATACATACGTACATACATACATACATACATACATACGTACATACATACATATAAACAAACATATACGTACATACATACATACATAGAAACATATATACATACATGCATGCATACATACATACATACATACATAAATACGTACATACATACATACAAACATATACGTACATGTAGATACATACATACATACATACATACAACCATTCATTCATACATACATACATACATACATACATACAAACATACATACACACATGCATACATACACACATCTCGCACACAAGACGACGAGTTAATGGAATAAGAGCCAGGACGTAAGACGACTAGCGGTAGGTGGTGAAATATTATGAGGCTTTTAAAGAATTCATTGTAAGCAGTGGGTGTTCCTCATACGACAATTATCATCGCTTGTAGCAACTCTTGTTCGACTGGAGAGCTATTATAGTAGATATGCTAAAGTGAATTAGTTCATTGAAAAAGCCAGCCTCTCTCTCTCTCTCTCTCCTCTGTCCCTTAGCTGTTATTTTTGCTACTACTACTGCTGCTGCAGCTTTTGTTTAGCCCCGGGTCGGTCTGATTATCATCAACAGACAAGTTTACCTCGCCTTAAGAGCGTAGAATAGGATTTTTAAGGAATTTTTGAGAGAGAGAGAGAGAGAGAGAGAGAGAGAGAGAGAGAGAGAGAGAGAGAGAGAGAAAATGTCGGTTGATTGATCGTTTGCTTGTCTCTGTCATTGGTCTGCGGCCATGCTGGTGCACCGCCTTGAAGGGGTTTAATTGAACAAATCAACACCAGCAAATTTTGTTGTTGTTGTTGTTGTTGTTGTTGTTTAACCCCAGGCCAGTCTTGGTCATGCAGACGCACTACTAAGAATACACACAGACATCTCATATTAAGTAGGTAGGATAGGATTCTTAAGGAATGCACTAGAAAAAAGTTTCAGTTGGCTGATATTTTCCATGTTCTAGTCATTGCACTGTGGCCATGCTGGAGTACCATTTTGACGGATATAGTCGAACAAATTAACTCCAGTATTGACGTTTATTTTTTTAAAATTTGGTGCGTATTTTATCGGATCGATATGTCGAACTGCTATATTACTGGAATATCAACTGGAGTGATATAGGTAGAATGAGGTATGTTACCTCTGGACTGAAACAGCTGTAAGATATTATTCCAATTTCCAAAGACATAATATATCATATAGGTATGTATATTGTTATAATTGCCTTTTAGTAAATAAATAAATTGGCATAATATAAAGTCTATAAGTTGATGAATACCACCTATTAATCCCCTCCATTTTCTTATTGCTATATATATATATATATATATATATATATATATACGATGGGCTTCTTTCAGTTTCCGTCTTCCAAATCGACCCGCAAGCCTTTGGTAGGCCCGAGGCTATCGAAGAAGGCACTTACCCAAGGTGCCACGCACTGGTCGTATTGGACCCGGAACCATGTCGTTGGGAAGCAAGTTTCTTACCATAGCCAAATTTTGGCACACTTTTATTTTTTATTTTTTTTTTTTAGAGGACCCCGATTTCTGACTGGTACTTATTTAATCGATCCCGAAAGGTAAACTCATCCGCAATGGAATTTGAACTCAGAACGTAACGGCAGACGAAATACCGCTAAGCATTTTGTCCGGCTTGCTAATGATTCTACCAGCTCGCCGCCTTAGGATAGTATAAAATAAGGTTTAGCAAGGAAACGACGAGAAAAAAGAAAAAGATAACGAACATTTGAAATTGAAACGAGTGGGGGTAAGTATGTTCGTGCAGTTGTGTGAGAAAAAGGGAAGGTAATTCATTAGGGGGATAATGGAGATATGATGAGTTTAAAAATGAGATAGATAGATAGATAGATAGATAGATAGATAGATAGATAGATAGATAGATAGGTAGGTAGGTAGGTAGGTAGGTAGGTAGATAGACGGACGGACAGACGGACGGACGGACGGACGGAGAGACAGACAGACAGACAGACAGACTGACAGACAGATAGATAAATAAATAGAGAGAGAGATGGGTAAATAGACAGACAGACACACACACAGAGATAGGTAGATAGATAGACAGACAGTTAGATAGATAGAGAGAGAGAGAGAGCGAGAGAGAGACATGCATGCACACACATACATACGCGCACACACACACACACACACACACACACACACACACACACACACACACACACACACACTCACACAACGCACACACAGACTGATAACACAGCAGGTATGAGGAATGATAGAGAATAAGATGACACAATAGCCTAATAGCTATTAGCAGAATAGAAATAAAGCGAGGGGAGTACGTTTAGGAATGAGTTGGAGTGAGAAGGAATAGAAGAATAAGAGTTGGATGGTTTTGGGTCGTGGCTTTTGTTGTTGTTGTTGTTGTTTGGCTCCAGGTTTTCCCTAACTGAACAGTTCTATTATTAAAGTCATTCAAATGTCTAGTAATATTTTTCTTCCTTTTCAGTTGTTTTATTTATTTATTGATATACTTTTGTTTTTGGATATCTGGGACTACAATGTCCAACGTTTTCTACTTCATAGCATGAAATTCCAAGGAAATCTAGCTGTTGTTTCTAGCAAATTGACTGGTCCCGTAGATGCTTGATCGTAAGGTTTACATGAATAGGGTGATCTTGGGTTTGAAATATATACTAGAACGATATATACATCAATCTTTTCCTACTCTTGGTACAAGGCCCGAAATTTTAGGGGCGGCAGCCAGTCGATCAGATCGACACCAGTACGCAACTGGTACTTAATTTATCGACCCCAAAAAGATGAAAGGCAAAGTCAACCTCGCCAGAATTTGAAACTAGAACGTAAGAACAGACGAAATACCACTAAGCATTTCGCCCAGCGTGCTAACGTTTCTTTTCTATTCTAGTCACAAGGCCCGAAATTTTGGGGGAGGGGCCAGTCGATTAGATCGACCCCAGCACGCAACTGATACTTAATTTATCGACCCCGAAAGGATGAAAGGCATAGAACGGAAAACTTTAATAAGGGGTCTGCAGCTCGGCGGTTTTTCTTATGATTTAATTCCAAATTTGCCCTCACTTTTTCTTTTGTTTTCTTACTTGTCTCAGTAATTGGACTGCGGCCATGCTAGAGCACTGCGTTGAAGGGTTTCATCTAGTAGTCCTCAAACGGGTTCCATAAGAGTCTTGGTGGTCCATGTAAGTTTTAGGTTTTGAAAATTATGTACAATAAATTGGTTTTTGTCGTAGCCGAATGATCAAGGCGATGGACCAGAACTCCTGGAATAGAATAGTCCATCAAATACAACCCAGTACTCATTTCCGTCTTTAGCCTCGTACTTATTTTGTTAATCCACTTCTTGCCGAAACGCTAGATAACGTGTACGTAAACACACCAACACCGGTTATCAAGGGGTAGTGAATGACAAACACAAATACGAAAATGTAAGCACATAGGTGGGGTAAGTAGCTTGCTTACCGACCACATGGTTCCCGATTCAGTGCCACAACGTGGCACCTTGGGCAACTGTCATCTGCTATAGTCTCGGGCCGACCAAAGCCTTGTGAGTGGATTTGGTAGACGGAAACTGAAAGAAGACCGTCGTATATCGTGTGTGTGTTTGTGTTTGTATGTTTGTGTCTGTGTCTGTCCCCCAACCATCGTTTGACAACCGATGCTGGTGTGTTTACGTCCACGTACAACAGCAGTTCGGCAAAAGACACTGTTAGAATAAGTACTAGGCTTACAAAGAATAAGTTCTGGGGTCGATTTGTTCTACTAAATGTGGTGCTCCAGCATGGCTGCAGTCAAGTGGCTGAAACAAATAAAGGAGAATATACGACAGGTTTCTTTCGGTTCCTGTCAATTAAATCCACTCACGAGGCTGTGGTCACTAGAGAGTATATAACATGACACTTGTCCAAGGTGCCGCGAAGTGAGATTGAGCTTGGTATTATGTGATTGGGAAGCGAACTACTAACCACCGTACCTCCTCACAGCCACGCTGGGGTAATTTTTCGTTTGCTTATTATGATCTTAAAATTTAGTTTTTCGTTTGCTTATTATGATCTTAAAATTTAGTTTTTCGTTTGCTTATTATGATCTTAAAATTTTGTGTCTTAAGGATTCTTGTATAGCCCCATTTCATTCTTTTACGAAGTCATCGGCATGACGTAACTCGCTTCATTTTAAGACCAGGATGCGCTAACGTATTTAACCCTGACACAGTATGCTAATTATGTTGACATTTAACGAAACTCCAGATCCGATTCAGGAGATCTAAGAATAGCAGATTTCATCTATGACGCCTTGTATATTCTGTTTTAAACAGTGCACATTAAGGGCCACATTATGCCATACCACTTTTTCTTTTTAAGGCGTGAGCGTGTGAAGCGAGGGTAATTTCACTGCTATGTCTAGCATGTTCAGAGGCCACATAGAGGCTCGCTTACTAGTCTATATTTATTTCTTTATTGCCCACAGGGGGCTAAACATAGAGGAGACAAACAAAAGGATTAATTGGATTACATCGATCCCAGTACGTAACTGGTACTTATTTAATCGACCCCGAAGGGATGAAAGACAAAATCGACCACAGCGGAATTTGAACTCAGAACGTAACAGCAAACGAAATACCGCTAAGCATTTCGCCCGGCGTGCTAACGATTCTGCCATCATCTGAGATGAACCGAGATGGTTAATGTTTTTTTTAATATTTGTATCTATATTTATTTTTTTTTTTTCTGTTTGTGTTTTGGGTTTGTTTTTCTCAGTTTTATGTAGTTTATTAGGAAATATTTCACTGTTTGATTCTTAACACGTATTCACATTGTTTTACATTGAGATCGGGAAGGCAAGAAAATCTCAACCGGAGAAGTCGAAGTGCATTGGGAAGAGGCAAACCGAAGTATATATTTCCCAAAAACATTAATCATATGGAGAAACGTGAAGAATTTCTTTCAAAAATGTTGAACGTAAAAGGAATACATTGGTGACTGGGAGAGGTTTCTACACATTAGTGTAGTCAATATTTTGTATACTTGATATATTGCTAGGAGGAATTAAGAAATTAAAAAATACAGGGGACTTTAATTTTAAAGAAATAATAAGTGAACAAGCGGAATTGCATAGAAATAAATAGTTACATAGACATGGACAAATATATACGTAGGTGTGCGTATATTATAATCGTATGTGTATGAGTTTGTGTGTGTATGTTTGTATATATGCTTATATACATTTGTACACACATACTTACTTTCATTCACACACACGTACACACACACAAACATGCATACATATAAACACACACATATACACATATATATATACACGTATGTAACTATATGTATATGTATACATATGTATATGTATATACTTATGTAAGTGTGCATGTGTGTACAACTATATCTATGTATGGATTGATGTATAGATGGATGGATAGAGGGAGGGAGAGAGGGATGGCTGTAAGCATGTATGTATGTGTGTATATCGACATATATTTTAACACGCACGCACACACACACACACGCACGCGCACACACACACACATATATATATAAACATATGTAAGCGCATTTATCCACCTCACGCATTTATTCCTCCTCTCTCTCTCACTCATTCTATCTATTTATATATCTGTCTCTCTTTTTCTATCTATCTATCTATCTATCTATCTATCTATCTATCTATCTATCTATCTATCTATCTTTCTAGATAGATAGATAGATATCTTTTTATTATAGCCACACAGGGCTAAATACAGAAAATGGACAAATTACAAAGTAGAGCTTTTGGGGGGGGGGGATAATTTGGATCAAAAGGGATCGCGGGAAGAAAAAAAAAAAAAAAAAGTGGGAGGGGGCGATCAATAGGGATCGTGTATCACAGTCGATGTAAAAAAACGGGGAACAGATTAGGTTTATCCGTGGAGAGAAAAGCCTACGGAAAAGACCACGGTCACCTCAGGCTTTTTTTTTAAAGGTACATGAAAGTAAGTACCTTCTCTCTTTTTGTCTCTTTTTGTTACAAGTCTATGCTTAAAATGGTGTCGTCTTTCATTCTTACCATTCTTGCCACATTTACCCATTTTTTATTGAGACTTTCATTCGACAACACTTTCCTCTCTATCCTCATCCTCCTTTTCAAGTGGTACTTGAAAAAGTTGACGAGGGACTGACCAGAGAGGAAAGTGTTTGTTTGTAGACCTTTCAAACGCGTCCACCACACGCATTCTTTTGCCATAGCTATCAGTGTTACAAAAACCGTTTTTCCTTCCCGTTTAAAGGAAGGTGGCGGAACAATATTCACGATAGACTCGGCTGATAAGTGGGCTCGTCCCACACGCGACAACAGCCGTTCGACGAAGGTCCACAGCTCTGAAATATCTGGACACTGCACGAGTGCGTGCAGAACGGTTTCGTCGCTCTGACCGCATCTCGGGCAGGTCGGTCCGGTGGTTTTCGAACCGTGTCTGTAGATCTTCTCTCGAACTGGTAGTGCGTCTCGATAGCATTGCCAAGCCAGGGATCTCTGGAAATTATCCATAGGCCCCGGCCCGAACGTCGTCTTGAAAAGGCGGGTTAAGAATTTCTCGTCGACACCCAGGTTTGCCCCGAGAGTGTCGTCAGACCTCCCCTCCACTAGTCCTCTATAGAACGCATTGGTCGTTTGGAAGTTGCACAAGTTTGATCCCGGACGGCAGAGCTGTTGTAGAGCTTGGCGACACTCGCGGTGCCATTCGCCCAGTTTCGGTCTCTTCCTGATCCATGTTTGCAGTTCGGTGAGTGAGACGAGCTGCGGGAAGGCGTGCCTCACAAACGGCGCCCACACCTGTTCACCGTCGTCAATGAAGTTCCAGAGATGCCGCAGTCTCAGCGTATGTCTGCGCATCATTAACCACGGCATCCCCAGTCCTCCACGTAACGGTTGTTGACAGCAAATGGATCGCCTCACCATCGGAACGCCACCCTTCCACAGAAAGCGGAAAAGTATGCGTTCTAGTTTCGTGATGGTGGCATCGGGACAAGGCACGACGGTCAGGCGGTAATCGATGACTGATGCGATATACACATTAGCCACCTCCGCCCGGCCTTTTAGAGATAACTTTCTCTCAGCCCATGTTTGGCTGAGTTTGATCACTCTACTGGTGATCTCGTCCCAGTTCTTATCCATTTGGAGGTCCGGACTGAACCAGACCCCGAGCAGTTTAACCGGTCCGTCCGTCCAGCGTCCCACTACGGAGTCACTGTTGGACGGTATGGGCTTGCTTCTCCAGGTGCCGAGTAACAAACCCACTGACTTTTCCGGGTTAATTTTTGCTCCTGTCACCGTTTCGTATTGTTTAAGTGTCTCGCCTAGCATCTCGACGTGCTTTTCGCTCGACACTATGACGGTGACATCGTCCGCATATGCAGACACGCTCGTCCCGCAACCCAGCTCTCGTGGGATACCCCTCAGTGTCGCCAGCTTCCGCAGTAGTGGTTCGATCGTCAATACATACAGAAACGCCGACAAGGGACATCCCTGACGGACCGAACGCGTGATGTCGAACGGTTTTGACAGGTGACCGTTTACCCGTATTACCGATCGGATGCCGCTATACAAGGCAGCGATCCAACCGCGGAAGACAGGAAGATAGATAGATAGATAGATAGATAGATAGATAGATAGATAGATAGATAGATAGATAGATAGATAGATAGATAGATAGATAGACAGACAAACTGATAGATAGACAGATAGATAGATAGATAGATAGATAGGTTTCTTTATTAGCCACACAGGGCTCAACACAGAGGGGACAAAATACAAATGTAGAGTTTTTCTTTTCGAGGGGGTCGAAAACAAAGCAGAAAAAAAACAAAAGTGGGGACAACGATGGAAAAAACAAAAAAAAAAAAAAAAAACATCGCAAAACGTTTGGGGTATTTACAAAAAATACGAAATAATACAAAAAATTCCCAATAAATGGGGAGGTTATCCGTGGAAAGAAAAACCTACGAAAAGACCACGGTAACCTCGGTCTTTAGCGTCACAGTTTGTTAAATAAAATTTCTCTGTTTACAAAATTTTAAAACGTTTTATAGAATCATGGTCAAGGTGGCTTCGTCATTTATACGTGCCATTCTTGCTACATGTATCCATCTTTTTTCGAAACATTTGCTAGACAACACTTGCCTCTCTACTCTCACCTTCCTTTTCAAGTGATACTTGAAAAAGTTGATGAGAGATTGACCAGAGAGGAAAGTATTTGTCTCTAATCCTTTCAGACGCGTCCACCAGATGCATTCTTTGGCCATAGCCACAAGTACGATAAATACAGCTCTTCCTTCCCGTTTAAAGGAAGGAGGCGTGACGATATTGACGATAGACTCGGTTGATAAACCGACTCGTCCCACACGCGACAGCAGTCGTTCGACATAAGCCCACAGCTCCGAAATGGTTGGACACTGCACGAGTGCGTGCAGAACGGTTTCATCGCTCTGACCGCATCTCGGGCAGGTCGGCCCCACATTTCGCGAGCCGTGTCTATAGAGCTTATCCCGAACGGGTAGCGCCTCTCGGTAACACTGCCAGGCCAGGGATCTCTGGAAGTTGTCCATAGGTCCCGGCCCGAAAGTCGTCCTGAACAGGCGGGTCAGGTATTCCTCGTCGACGCCCAGGTTCGCCCCGAGATCGTCGTCGTACCTGCCCTCCACTAATCCCCTATAGAATGACTTCGTTGTGATGCAGCCGCTCAAGGTCGACCCGGGACGGCAAAGTTGTTGCAGAGCAACGCGACACTCACGGTGCCATTCGCCATTCCTCGGCCTCTTTTTGATCCACGACTGCACCTCGGTCATGGAGACGAGCTGCGGGAAAGCGCGTCGCACAAACGGCGACCACACCTGCTCACCGTCGTCTACGTAGAGCCGGAGATGTCGCAGTCTCAGCGCATGTCTGCGCATCATCAACCACGGCATGCCCAGCCCTCCTTTCAGCGGGTGTTGGCAACAAACGGATCGCCTCACCATCGGAACGCTTCCTTTCCACAAAAAGCGGAAGAGGATGCGCTCCATTTCGGTGATGGCGCGATCGGGACAAGGCACAACGGTCAGGCGGTATTCGATGACGGACGCGATGTACGCGTTCGCCACCTCCGCCCGACCTTTTAGGGACAGCTTCCTCTCGGACCATTGCCGGCAGAGAGTGGCCACCCTACTCGTTATCTCGTCCCAGTTCTTCTCCGTTTGCAGGTCCGGACCGAACCAGACTCCGAGCAACTTGACCGGACCGTCCGTCCAGCGTCCCACTACTGAGGCGCTGCCGGACGGTATGGGCTTGCTTCTCCAGGTGCCGAGCAGCAAACCCACCGACTTATCCCGGTTGATTTTCGCTCCCGTCACCGCTTCGTAGTCTTTCAGCGTCTCGCCGACAAGCTCGATGTGCTCGTGGCTAGACGCTATGACGGTGACGTCGTCCGCGTATGCCGACACGCTCGTCCCGCACCCCAGTTCTCGCGGGATGCCCCTCAGCGTCGCCAGCTTCCGCAGTAGTGGCTCGAGAGTCAATACGTACAGGAGCGGCGACAGGGGGCATCCCTGACGAACCGAACGTGCAATGTCGAAGGGTCCCGATAGACGTCCATTGACGCGAACAACCGAACGGATGCCTGTGTACAAGGCAGCCATCCAGCCGCGGAAAACGGGACCGAAGCCGGCCGCTTCGAGGACGGCCTCCAAGTATCGATGGTCTACCCTATCGAAAGCTTTGGATTGATCCAAATTGATCAGGGCCCCACCCATGCCAGGTTCCTTAACTACCCTCTCTATGATGTAGCGCATCAGATGGAGGTTGTCATGGATGCTCCGGCCCGGCACGGCGCACGTCTGCTCCGTGCCGACCAGTTTCTCGATGACAAGCGCCAACCGCTTGGCTAACACCTTGGCCAAACTTTTCATGTCTGCATTGAGCAGAGTGATGGGCCTAAAGTTATCTATGGCGTCCCCCTTGTTTGGATCTTTCTTCAGCAGCGTTACCGCTCCTCGGCTCACAAAACCGGGAATGCTCCCGTTCTGCTGCCAGTTGCAGTACACGACCGCCAAGACTTCTCCAAACAAGTCTGGCATACAGTTGTAAAGCTCGTAGGGCAGACCATCCAAACCCGGAGATTTGTCCGTCGAGCAACCCGCCATCGCGTCCCTCACCTCCTCCGCCGTGATGACCCCTTCGCAGCACTCCGCCTCTCTTGCCGAGAGTCGTGGCAAGCTGTGCAGGTAGGCACTAAAGTCCACCCTGCCTTCTCGCTCGCCACTCCTCCCGAACAGTCGGGCAAAATGCCGCTGAAACGCCTCGCACATCTTGCTCGGCTCGAGCAATTCGCGCCCCTGTTCGTCTACCAGAGACCGGATGGTGGCTCTGTTACCCCGCTGCGCCTCCGCCACCCGGGCCTCTCGTGCGGCTCCAACACCTTCATTCCTCAGAGCACGCATCCTTGCCCTGACAGCACACCCTTCGTGTTTAGCATTGAAGTGTTGGTCGAGGGCCAACCTCGCCGCTAAAACGTCGGATGCGATGCCACTTCGCAATGCCTCTTCTAACTTTATCACTAGCTCCCCCTCTTCTCTGTTCCTCTCTACAGCTAGTGCCCTGCTATACCTTATTGCTTCCGCCCTCACTGCTCTCTTGAGGGCAAACCACCATTTGTTGTTGACGATGGCTCCCGTCAAAGCCCTCTTTACTAACGTGCTAATCCGGTCTCTGAAAACCTGTCTCGACGGGAAAGACGCGTTTAGTTTCCAGTAACCGGGACCCTGCCTATGTGCCTTATCTAAGTCTAGCGTACACGTCACAAGTTTGTGATCCGTGTAGCTGACTATGTGGAACTGTGGACATCCTAAACTATCTCTATCTCTTGTCCTACACACTATCCTATCTAGATACGATCTCGACGACCCAATGCGGTTGCTCCAAGTCCACGTTGGCACATTTGGGTGGTCGAGTCGGTACCTGTCAGACAACTGGAAGCGTCTGAGCAGGTCTATGAGGCCTTTGCATCCCCTTCTACTTTTGTCACTCCCCACGTAGTCTAGATGCGTGTCCAAGGTAGCATTCCAATCCCCCACTAAAAGTAAGGGACGAGACGTTCCCAGGAATACTTCTAGACGTCGAAAGAAGTCTGACCGACCTGTTAAAGGAGGCACATAAACTGCCAGCAACCGAAAAGCGCCTCCATCGCTGCCGTCCACATCTAGGACAACCAGTCTACCCTCCGGGTCCGTAAATATCGTCTTTACTTGGAGATCCAGACTCTTGCGAAAAAGAACCGCCGTGCCACTACCGCCCATCCTCGGCAGACAGGGAGAAAAATAAATGTTAAACTGTCCGCCAAACATGGACTTTAGGGCCCGCGGTTCATGGAGTCTGGTCTCACTAATGGCTATGATATCCAAATTGTGTGACTTGATGTCATTTAAGAGGTACCCTTGTTTCCAAGGGGACCCTAAGCCACGCACATTCACACAACCAATCTTCACCATGATTCTATTTATACGTGTGCTTTAAAGCACAAAACAAAAGAACAGAGTGTTACTTGCCGTTAGAAAGTTTTGTTTCCTCCTTGGATTTTTCACCAAGGAGGCTATTGTACAATTTCTTGCACAAATATTTCTGGTATCCCCCTACCGAGTTGGGGTAGAGGGATTTTATTGTGTTGTGTAATGCTGGTGTTACATGAATAATTTTAATGTGTTTTGGCGGTGTTGTACGTGGGTGGTTGTTGGTTTTGATATCGTTATTTGTGATGTTTGTTTTAGAGTTGATGTAATTCATCAACTCTGTGTTTGTACTGTCTATTGCTGTTAGCATTGTTTTTTTTATATTACTATTGGTGTTAGTAGTATTTTCGGGAGATGTGAATCTCCCTGCTTTGTTTGTGTTTGCATTTTGTTTTGTTTTCTTCTTACTGCGCTTCCTCTTTCCTTTCGTAGCTATTTTCCACTCCTCCCCACTCTCTTCATCGGATGATGGGAGATCTGAGGAGTCAGAAAGAGGTAACGGCAAATTTTGTGCGTCTGTGTGTGTTTCTGTGAATGTTTGTGTTGCTGTTTTTATTGATGTTGGCTCCTTGTTATTTATGTGTGGTGTATGTGATATGGGGGAGGGAGAGGCAGTCTTGGAATTTTCTTTTTTTTCTTCTGTTTTTGCAGTTTCTGTTGTCTTTTCTGTTGTGGTTATTGCTGATATTTCTGTTGTTGTTTTTTGCGTTGCTGGTGGTGTTGGTAGTAAGGTTTTTCTGTTGGGGGTATTTGGTAGTTGCTTCTGTTGTTGTTGTTGTTGTTGTTGTTGTTGTTGTTGTTGTTGTTGTTTTTGTTTAGCGGCCAGAGGGCAGTCCTTTTTCAGATGTGCTTAGCTGTTGCATAGGTAACAGCGAGGTCGCCTGCCCTCTACCACCACATACAGCTTGTGGTCCTCTGCCAATCTAATGTTTGGAGGAATTTTCTGTGAAGCCTCCTCCGTGATGTGGAGAAGGATTTCCAGATTTTTCCCTCCCCAGTTCTTTTCCTCTCCGACCGTAATCTCCAAAATATTTGCCTCCTCCATTTCCAGGCACACGGCCGATATCAGCCATTGGGTGTCCACCTCCGATGGCACATTTTTTATCATAACTTTGGTCACTCTCTGTCCTAGATAACTCGGTATCATTACCAAGTCATCTGTGCGGAGAGAGAGTGTCGAAAATTGTTTAGCTAAATTTTCATCCAGAAACCTTACTTGCACCGTTCCAAATTTCCTTCCCCAGGTGACATGATTCTGATAAGGCCAAATTTTTCTAAGACAAACTTCAATTTTATCTGTGCTAACATTTTCTACACGTCTGGTTTTTGTGTTTACCAGTTTATAAATGATGCACTTTTTGTTTTTCATTTCTATAATATCTTTTGGGATGTTTATTCTGACATCATCTCCTTCTTTCGTAAGAAGGGATTTTGTGTCTTTTATTTGTTTTTGTGTGAATGTCACTGTTGTTCTTTTTTCCTTTAGAGCATTTGCGAAATTTGTTTTTGTTGTGCTGGCGGACATGTTCTTCTGGATATTTTTGTTTATGTTGGTGTATGTACTGCCTGGTTCAAAGGTGGTGGTAGTGGCAGCAGAGTTTGTTGAACAGGTGATGGTGTCATTGCTGACGGCCGATAACTTTACTTCCTTGTTGTTGCTGTTGTTGTTGTTGTTGTCGTTGTTGCTGTTGTTGTTGTTGTTGTTGTTGTCGTTGGTGGTGGTGATGATGGCGTCAGCAGCAGTGGTGCTTACGTCAGAGACATTTGTGACGGTTTTCACGCATGGTTTTGTAACCTTGGTTACAGTTTTGTTTTTGTTGTTGGTGTTGGTGGTGGTGGTGGTGGTGGTGGTGAGAGGGCTGTTAGTAGCTGTACTCACAGTCTTTGTGACGTTTATAGCAACTGCGTTCCTGTCACTGCATGAGCACGCGCTATTCTGTTCTTTTTTCTCTTCTGGCATGTGAAGCCTCGGGAAATGCTTGTCAAAAGAACAAGACAAGCGTTCCAAAATTATGTTTCTCGACATTTTTCAAATGTCAAGAAGGAAATTTTTGTATTTTGCTAGGGCCGAAACTGCCCCTGGGGGTCAATTCCTGCCCTTGAAAATACACACAAATGAAGCCTAGGTGCTTCGCAACAAAATTATTTAAAAATTCCAACAAAATGTGGACAGTAAATGGTCAAATAAACGTTTACCTTCGCAGCCGATGTGACAGCACGTCCGTGAGAAGAGATAGATAGATAGATAGATAGATAGATAGATAGATAGATAGATAGATAGATAGATAGATAGATAGATAGATAGGTAGATAGACAGACAGAAAGACAGGCAAGCAGACAGACAAATGGATAAACGTATTTACATACATACATACATACATACATACATACATACATACATACATACATACATACATACATACATACATAATTATTTCTATAGGTTATGAATCATAAACAACTTCCATGTAGAGCAGATTATATTGGCTTAAGAAAAGCAAATTTTATTTCGCTACATCTAGACTTTAAACCGGAAATTGCATATAAGCATGCGTTTGGTACACGAACGTTAAACTTAAGTTCTTATATATAAATCGCCATTGCAAGCGAATTCTACGCCGATTCAAAGCCACCAGCAACACCACTACAATATCAAATCACACAAGGACTGAATTACCACTAAATGATCGTACGAGATGCTAGAAATAGCAGCTATATTTCCTTCAAACCTCACACTTGTGTTTTAGTTTAGGGAGGTGTTTGGAGAAGGTTCTGGACATACTTCTTAAAAGACGTGGTAGTGATGGATAGAATGCATTCATCATTCGACTCCTCTGGCACGGTTGGCGTGACACTTAACAGCAATAGAATAACTAATAAAGACAATGGTCTACGGTTTCCTTGCCGACATTACTATAAATGCCACCATTTACACATTCATCTTTATACACACTCACATAGAGTCAGGTTGAGAAGGTTTAACGAAAGCTCTCACACACCAGAAAAAAAACTTTCTTCCCCTCAAAATTTAGTAACATCCTCATAAATAATTTCTTAACATTTTATTTTTTATAATTCTTTTTAAAAAGTCACCTTGACGCTTCAAAGACTGTATTAAGCGCACCTCATAGACTTTCAAATACATACATACATACATACATATATATATATATATATATATATATATATATATATATATATATATATACATATACATACCTACACACACACTCATATATGTATTAAAATAATATAATGCCCCTTATATAAATATGTACCTATAGATAGATAGATAGATAGATAGATAGATAGAGAGAGAGAGAGAGAGAGAGAGACAGAGACAGAGAGACAGAGAGAAAATGAGAGAGAGAAAGAGAGTGAGAGTGAGAGAGAGAGGGGGAGAGAGAGAACGGGAGAATTGTAACTGCAGTGTGCATATGTAAATGCGTGCGTATAAATATGTTTATTCAAACATGATATTCTACATACAGAGAAGTGTATAGAATATTTTAATTTGCATCTATGAATATTGGTGAGGATTTGTATCAGCAATGATTCATAGATGAATTGAAATCACGCAGACACACACACACACACTACACGTACACACATACACACATATACACATAGACACATACATATGCATACATGTGTAGACAGACAGAACGCACGCTTATGTTGACCTAACCTCATTCACAGATTTACATATCTAGACACGCGCACACACAGACACACATACACATATATACACACATGCATACAGACACGTATGCGCATGCTTATATAGACATAAACGCAAACACACAAGTACATACTAAGACTTGCACACACAGACACACACACGTGTACAGAGGGACAGAGACACATTTACGTATATATGCCTACAGACAAACATACATACGTATTTTGATACAAACATAAACACATACACAGATGAACGCATTTGTATATACACGTATACACGGATAAACACAAATACACGTATACACACAAATACATACAAATATATACACGTATACACACAAATACATACAAATATATACACGTATACACACAAATATATAACTAGCATGAATACAAGAAGGCGGCGAGCTGGCAGAGACGTTAGCACGCCGAGCGAAATGCTTAGCGGTATTTCGTCTGTCTTTACGTTCTGAGTTCAAATTCCGCCGAGGTCGACTTTGCCTTTCATCCTTTCGGGGTCGATAAATTAAGTACCAGTTGCGTAATGGGGTCGATCTAATCGACTGGCCCCCGCCTCCTCAAACGTTTCGGGTCTTGTGCTTAGAGTAAAAAAGATTCTATAATTTAAAGGTAGCGAGCTGACAGAAACGTTAGCATGCCGGACGAAACACTTAGCGGTATTTTGTCTGTCTTTACGTTCCGAGTTCAACTTCCACCGAGGTCGACTTTGCCTTTCATCCTTTCGGGGTCGATAAATTAAGTACCAGTTCCGGACTGGGGTCGATGTAATCGACTTAATCCCTTTGTCTGTCCTTGTTTATCCCCTTCTATGTTTAGCTCCTTGTGGGCAATAATGAAATAAGAATTCTCAGCATGTGTTACCACATATTCACAAACACCGGGTACTCCCGTGACTCAAAAAGTCTTGTTGCTTTGTTAGCAACCAGCTTGAACTTTCTCGACAAGAACTTAAATTAAACTCAAGGAAAAAAATCATACATACATACATACATACATACGTCCGTATGTACATATATACATACATACATACGTCCGTACACATACATACATACATACATACATACATACATACATACATACATGTGTGTACACACACATACATACGTACGTGCGTACGTACATACATACATACATGCATACATACGTCTCTACATACATACATACGTGCGTACATACATACATACATACATACGTCCGTATGTACATACATAAAAGATATACATACATACGTCCGCCCGTCCGTGCGTACGTACATAAATACATACATACATACATACATGCATACATACATACATACGCACGTACATACAAACAGAAAGAGCGATAATTATTTTCAACAAATCTATTTCGTACGCTGATTCATTGACCGCTCCTCCCCAACATCTATAAGTCTATTTTCCAATATTGCTGTTGGCCCTGGCCTCTGGATTATTACAATTTCGCAAGGCACATAAATTTACTGGCCTCATCTTGTCAACACGATTAAACAACTGTTTCACAAATGTTCATGATGCCTACGTCACATCCGCACAACGTAGCTTCCGACTGAGTTATTCATGTATTTATTTATGCATTCATTTATTTATTTGCTTCATTTTGTTTATTTAATACATTTGCTTAAAAAAATTCAAATGGTATTCATCATAATAAAACAACGCAAACAGCAACAACGGGAATGTGTGTAAAAATAAAGATGGCGTATGTACATAAGGATGACAAGGCAAACTTTGAAGAATACATAACATTATACGATTTAATATCATCACCTGTTTTGTGCTGCAACGCTGAATCGCCATTAATGAGATATACGGAATGGTGGATATTATAAATGATGGGATAAAAATCCAGGAAACGAGGAATCTGTTTGAGGCCTTCTTAGACGAGATTTTCATCTTCAATATTTTTACTTTTACAAGACAGCGAACTGGCAGAAACGTTAGGACGCCGTTCTGAGTTCAAATTCCGCCGAGGTTGACTTTGCCTTTCATCCTTTCGGGGTCAATTAAATAAGTACCAGTTACGCACTGGAGTCGATCTAATCGACTAAATCCGTTTGTCTGTCCTTGTTTGACTTCTCTGTGCGCAGCCCCTTGTGAGCAGGAAAGAAATAAGAATGCGTTAGGATTCCGGGCGAAATGCTTAGTGGTATTTTGTCTGTGTCTACGTTCTGAGTTCAAATTCCGCCAAGGTCGATTTTGCCTTTCATCCTTTCGTGGTCGGTAAATTAAGTAGCAGTTGCATACTGGTGGAGTCGATCTTTTCGACTCCCTTCCCCACAAAAAAATATTTCGGGCCTTGTGCTCAGAATAGAAAATAATATTTTTTACTTTTACTACTCCTCGTCATTGAACTGCGGCTATGCCTCGGGTACGGCCTCAAGTGTTTTAGTCAACCATATTGAATTCGGTGAAATCCAAATGATGAGAAAGAGAACTCACTTTTGGCTGGTATTGAACTCGTAGCATACGAGACCAAACCTAAATATCTTGATTCATTCAGTGTTGCAGTATATACCAAATCACGCACGTTGTGGTTGCTTTTCGAATTAACAAGATTAAGAATTAAATATAAATTAAGACATTCAGACTACTATAATAACGGACGTTAACTATTGTAAAACGAACAGTAATAAAACT
>NC_142937.1:22839025-22846525 GCF_046866305.1 Octopus bimaculoides
AATAATAATAATAATAATAATAATAATAATAATAATAATAATAATAATAATAATAATAATAATAATAATAATAATAATAATAATAATAATAATAATAATAATAATAATAATAATAATAATAATAATAATAATAATAATAATATGGAGAGTATTAATAGGTATACTTGCAGGGAAAATATATACGTTCCTTGCGGCAATAAATCTACTTCCAGTAGAACAAAAGGGATGCCGAAAAGGAGCCAAGGGCACCGAGGACCACCTTGTGATAGATAAGGTTATAATGAAGACCTGCAAACGGTACCCAAAAACTTATGCATGGCCTGGATAGACTTCAAAAAGGCTTACGGCATGTTGCCGCATTCGTAGATTTTGGAAACACTCAGCATATGCGGAATAGCTGAGAACGTGTTTGCACTGATTAAGAACAGAATACCTAGTTGGAAAACACGCATTTCCTGTAACAACCAGCACTTAGCCGAGGTAACAATCACAAACGGTATCTTCCAAGGAAACTCTTGTTCACCTCTGCTGTTTGTTATAGCACTCATTCCACTTTCGGTTTTCTCAATTTCTGTAGTCAACCCGCACTATGAACTGAGAAAGAATGGACCTTGTCTGAACCACCTTTCCTCCTGGATGATCTAAAACTGCTCGCAAAGGCTGAGCCTGAAATGGAGAAGCTAGTTGAGACTGTACAAATATGCAACAAGGACATAGGGATGAAATTCGGTATCTCGAAATGTGCGGTGCTTACTTTGAAGCGGGTAAAAAGAGTAAATTGTTGGAGCATAGAATTGCCAAACGGAGAGAGAATAGAAAACCCGAATGGTAATGGGTACAAGTACTTTGGGATCCTGTAGCTGGAAAATAACTTGCATAAAGAAATGAATGACAAGGTTATCACTGCATATTTTAAGCGTCTCAAACTTCTCTTGAAATCAAATCTCAACTCAAAGAACATTGTGACTACCATCAACATATGGGCAGTTGCTCTATTCCGCTATAGTGCACCCATTCTGAAATGGACACAAGCGGAGATTAACCAACTCGATCACATTACTCGAAAGACAATGACAATGTGTGGTGCCCTCCACCCTAAGGTGATTGTACACAGGCTCTACATGAAGAGGGGTAAAGTTGGACGTGGGCTGATTAGCGTACGGGAGTGCATCAATAATGAAAGAAGAAACATGGCAGAATATTTGTGTAAACAGCAAACAAGGCCTGCTACAGTCTGCTGCTAAAGCAAAACAATTTACCAAAAGTGGACTCGAGAGAGCTCATGAATTCCAAACAAGAACAGCCAATGAGGGAGAAAACACCCTACTCCACATGGAATTACATGGTCAGTTCCACCGTGAAACCAATAAATTAAAAGACCAGGAAGAATCATGGAGGTGGCTTAACAAGGGTGAGCTAAAAAAAATACTGAAAGCCTAATCATCGCGGCCCAGGATCAGGCATTGAATACCAACTCAGTGAAAAAGAATATATACCACACAAGTGCATCGGACTTCTGCAGAATATGTGGGAAGAGGGTTGAAAGTATGACTTATGTTGTTAGTGCTTGTTAAAGTTATGTGCAGAAAGAGTACAAGCGTAGACACGACAAAGTTGCCCAAAATATCCACTGGCTACTATGCTGTAAGTATGGATATGAGGTTACGAGTGCTTGGTACCAACATACACCGGAAAAGGTAATGGACGGAAAGGAGAAGGCAAACATCCTCTGAGAGTTTGACTTCCAGACAGACAAAGTATTAGAGCACCGAAGGCCGGATGTAGTAACCTTTAGGAGGGACAAACAAGAGTGCCTAATAATCAGCGTAGTAGTGCAAGGAGATCAACATATCATCATGAAAGAAAGAGAAAAAGTTGATAAATATGGAGACTGAGAATTGAGATCGCTAAGATGTGGCATCTACGAGAATTAAACATAAAATTTATCCCTATTGTCATTGGAGCACATAGGACCCACGGTGTAATTTTTATGAGAAATTTTTTACGAAAAATTTTTTACGAGAAATTTTTTGAGGCAAGTAGTGCATCTTCTAAGCCATCAAAGATCTTATTTCCACAAAGACAAACGACTACATAGAAGCTTAGGTGCTTCTCTCCGTGTTCGTTTTATCGATGCCTCTTTGGTGAATGACCAGTCTTATCCTAGTGAGATTTGAACTAATAATTCCAACTGTACTGCGACCAAACTTAAGTCATTTAACACAGCTTTTTCCTGATTCTGCAAACTCTTTTGCTGTATATGCTAAACATTGTTTTCCTTTTTACAATAGTGTAAAGGCTAACTATTGCACGAAAAACGTAGAATCCATTGAATCAAACTACATTATGGTTTTAAAATATTAGGTTATTTCTAGAAGCAAGCAAAATTTCTATACTTCTGAAAAGCTCACTGAACATTCACATATACATACATTCAGTAATAAATGTCGTTAATTTTGAATAATTGTATAATAGATAATAACCCTAACTCGTAAACTATTTGGTCTTTATTTTAACCTCATATCTGTATTCTTTTTACATACCAAGCTTTTATGTATAGCCTATGTCGTGTAAAAATATAAATAATATAAAATATTATAGCATTCCGGCTATATAATATTATTGTTTACTATAATGCTGTATGTTATATATATACTAAAAGACATATGATATAATAATTTTAAGACCTAATTAATATAATGTGTCGTCCCAGCAAAGCTCTCTGAAAACAAAAAATTATATAAATAATAAAATATAGGAAAGAAGAGAAAAAATTTTTTTTATTTGCTGATAAACAGACGAAAGTACATTAAACGGAGCTGAAGCATAAAGATACATGGGATAATTTATTCATCCATGCATGGAGATCAATATAACAAAACATAATAAAAATCTGATATAATGAAGGTATATGTACATTAATGTACATACAGGGGAATATGTATGCATATATTTAAAGTCTTCGGGTGCGATAAAACCTTGGGAAAGGAAATCTTTGAACCAAAATACCTGTATTTAACACAACAAAAGACTTATGGACATTAATGTCTACTTTTCAAAATAAAAAAAAAATATAATAATAATAATAATAATAATAATAATAATAATAATAATAATAATAATAATAATAATAATAATAATAAAATGATTATTTGTGTTGGTTGTTTAGTTCTATATTCTTTGCTTTGTATCTGTTTATTTTTTTTTTTTGTTTTTAAAAAATCTTTTGAAGTTGTTTCTTTTGCTTAGATCTAACATAGAATTTGTTTGTTTTGTATATTTGTGGCTTTGTAACAATCCTTGCATGTCTATCCACTCGCAATGGCGGGGCTTGTTCACCTTTGCACAGCATAACATTGAAAAGTTGTCTAAACGACCAGCCTTCGCATCAACTCAAAAGTTTGCCAAACAATGCCTTTTGTCATTTGGAAAATTATAATTTGCATGTGAGGTCTTTTGATATTCGTATACTTTATAACGGAACCGTATTATCTGCATTC
Source organism: Octopus bimaculoides (assembly GCF_046866305.1). NCBI lineage: Eukaryota > Metazoa > Mollusca > Cephalopoda > Octopoda > Octopodidae > Octopus > Octopus bimaculoides. The sequence continues at coordinate 22,842,526 of NC_142937.1, forward strand.
TATTGCATATAATGGCTGTTTCAACAGAAACTTTTTTTTTTCCTCACTCCTATAGCGATCGTTCGCGTCAGACTTTTTGTATCCTATCAATGGTGCTTTTCCGATATATCTACGAAATACTCAATAACTGTATATACAATAATAAACAACAATAGCCTGGCATTACAATTATGCAATCTTTCACAAACCTTAAACGTTATCCTTCATCTTTAATACAGTTCGTCTTTAATATTTTTGTCGTTTGTTTGTTTTATATTTTTGTTGTTTTTTTTTGCTGCTGTTGTTGTTGTTAGTGCTGTTATTTTGTATATTTTATTGTAATATATATTTTGTTTGTCTTTTGGTTTGTTATTTTATTGTCTTTTTTATATTAATTTACTTTATGTATATATTTAAAGCAAGACTTGCAATGTTTTTGAATATTCAGAGAAATATAAAAAAAAATGAATGTACAATTTATTATATATATATATATATATATATATATATATATATATATATATATATATATATATATACGTGTGTATGTGTGTATGTTTATGTATATATTATATATATATATATATGCATATATGTGTACCTATGTGTACGTGTGTGTGCGTATGATTATGCACACGTACATACACAAAATACACATTTTCGTCTGTATGTGTATATATATACATATATATATGTATATATGTATATATATATATATGATAGAGAGAGAGAGAGAGAGAGAGAGAGAGAGAGAGAGAGAGAGAGAGAGCGAGTTTATGTTTTATAAGTATTTTGTTGGTTTTTCTTTTCACTTCTTGAAATCTATGAATATATGCATAAGCAAACGTTAATATTCGATGAATATAGGATATGTATTGATACACACATATATTATCGATCTAAGTATATAAATACATTTATACTGTGTTAATAATATTTTATATAGATTTGTATCTTTAAAGAAGGAGACCAATACATATGTGCGTATGTATGTATTTATACACATGTGTATCTACATGTGTATATATATATGTGTGCGTGTGTATGTGTTTGTATGTGTGTGTGTGTGTGTGTGTGTGTGTGTGTGTGTGTGTGTGTGGATGTATGTATCAATGTATGTATGTATATATTGGAATCTATGTGTACTTTTGTGTATTTCTGTAACTGGAAAGCAAGAAAATCGTTTTCCTATCCGTCATATGGTATTTAAAAACGATTATTTCTCAATGTTGACAAAACCATGACTCATTTTATCATCTAGCCATACGGTTATATTTATTGCTCTATAAGATGCTCTTAAAACAGTGTAAAATATTATTAGTATCCTAAACCAATGTTTCCAATAATTAATGCTCGCTTTAAATATCTAAAATGGCTGCTTTTTGCAGCTGTAGGTCATCCCTGATTAAGCTAAGCTACCTCAACCGCCAAGTGAGATATTGTAGCCACGGCGTTCACGTATTTTTGTTTTATTTTTATTCGGTAGAGCATAACTTCATCGACACTCTCCTACGGTCAATATGTCCGAGGTTTTTTTTTTTTCTCTCACTTTTAAATTGTGTGATGTGCTTGGAAAAAATTTTGGCTGCTATTTTTAGCTAGTCGATAAAGTGTCCACATAAAATCACTCCCTTTGCCTTTGTTTTATAAAGCGCTATTTTCATAGCTTCCATATAACAGCGTTGTTCGATAGCAGTGATTTTTACATATCAAGTAATCGCCAGACTTCTATGATATTTGATATCTTAAATATAGCCTTATGTGAGATTACAAGTAATATAAACTCCACATTTCATATTTTACATGCTGCCTGTCTATTTACAACATATTTTACAGTCCGAATCCTTTAGTTAAATCTTTACTAAAACCCTCATTTCAGTTCGCTGCATATTAAACGCAATCTCGGTTATCCGATTTTTGCAGAGCATTTTAGAATCGTTTTCCACCGCAAGAAGACTATTATTTATGTTTGCGATATGTTTGACTAAGTAAGGTGGAGATGGAGGCGCGTGGCTTAGTAGTTAGGATGCCAGCATCATGATCGTAAGATTGTGGTTTCGATTCCTGGACCAGATGACGCGTCGTGTTCTTGAGCAAAACACTTCATTTCACGTTGCTTCAGTCCACTCAGTTGGCAAAAATGAGTAACACTGCGATGGACTGGCGTCCCATCCAGCTGGGGAACACATGCACCATTGAAACCGGGAAACTGAGCCCATGAGCCTGGCTAGGCTTTAATACGGCGCATTTATTTATTTTTAAGTAAGGCGGCGAGCTGGGAGAAACGTTAGCTCGCCGGGCGAAATGCTTAGAGGTATTACGTGTGTCTTTACGATCTGAGTTCAAATTCCATTGAGGTCGACTTTACTTTTTATTCTATCAGGGTCGATAAATTAAGTACCGGTTGCGTACTGGGATCACTCTACTCGAGTGGACCCCTCCACATAAATATCGGACCTTGTGACTAGAGTAGAAAAGAATATGTTTGACTAAGTCACTACTTCATCTTACAGTAATCTTGAAAAACATTGCACACGAGGCCTATTTGTATATAAGCACAGGCATGGAGCTATAGTAAAGACACTCGCTTTACAATCACGTGATTTGATGGCCAGATGCACTACGCTGTGCCTTGAACTAAATTATTCTCGTAGTGACGCAGGTTGACCAACGTCCTGTGAGTTAATATAGCCCACTGTGAATATAGCTCACTATTGATATAGCCCACTATGAATATAGCCCACTGTGAACACAACCCACTACGAAAATAATCCATTGTGAATATAGACTACTGTGAATATAGACCACTGTGAATATAGACCACTGTGAATGTAACCCATTGTGAATATAGCCCACTATGTACATAACCCACTATGACAATAACCCACCATGAATATAGACTACTGTGAATATAGCCCACTGGGAACAGAGCCCATTGTGAATACAGCCCATTGTGAATATAACACACTGCGAATATAGCCCAGCGTGAATATAGCCCGTTGTGAATACAACCCATTGCGAATATAGCCCATTGTGAATATAGCCCACTGAGAAGTTATCTATTAAGCCCCTCTTGTTTGAGTCTTTCTTCAGCAGCGTTACGGCTCCTCGGCTCACAAAACCAAGGATGCTCCCATTTTGCTGCCAGTTGCAGTACACTACTGCCAAGACGTCTCCGAACAAGTCTCCAAACAAGCTCGTAGGGTAGACCATCCAAACCCTGTGATTTGTCGCTCAAGCATTCTGCCATCGCGTCCCGCACTTTCGCCGCCTGTGATGGCACCTTCGCAGGACCTTGCCTCGCTTGCCGAGAGTCGTGGCAGGCTGTGCAGGTAGGCACTGAAGTCCACCCTGCGTTCTCGCTCGCGTACTATTAAAACAGCCCCCTGTGAAAATAGCTCATTGTGAATGTAGCCTATTTTGAATATAACCCACTGTGAATATAGCCCATTGTGAATATAGCCCAATGTGAATATAGCCCATTGTGAATATAGCCCATTGTGAATATATCTCACTATGAACATAGCCCACTATGAATATTAACACAGGAGGCTGTGGAAAACCGTCCTATACATCTGTACATACATACACACACACATACACACGTACGCCCGCACACTGTTTCTCCCTAGTCACCACCGATATAGCTTTCACTGTACTAGATTTACGGTAGGTCTATTCTCTTATTTCTTATCTACTTGTGTGCCTTCGCTATAGAGAGTGTTACTCAAAGGCAATGCATTGCGCTACATATCAACAAATTCTTCCATTGTGCCTGTCGCGCAACTTTCCAGTCAGAACTTCCAGTTTACTGCGTCCGTCTATCTCTCGTCTTTTTTTTTTTGGTCGGTCGTTTCGTATCAGACCGGATGATCACATTATGTGCTGACTGATCTCTTTCTGTCCACTTTCAACCAAAGACTGCATGCCACAGAGTCGCATTTTGCTCCCTCATCTCTTTCTTTTTTGTGTTCGAAATACTTACTTACCTTCACAACCAACAGTCCACGCACTTTTCGAG
>NC_142937.1:22854025-22861525 GCF_046866305.1 Octopus bimaculoides
ATATGATTATGTGTGTGTTTGTATATATATATATATATATATATATATATATATATATATATATATATATACATATATACGCATATATATATATATATATATATATATATATATATATATATATATATATATATATATATATATATACACATATATATATATATGTATATATATATATACGCATATATACATATATATGCATATATATGTACACATGTACTTACGTATAAATAAATATATACATACGACCATATAATGTATACATATATACACATACGTATATACATACATACATACATATATATATATATATATATATATATATATATATATATATATATATATATATATATATATATATGAGGATATGTGGATATATTTAAGACAGAGAGAGAAAGAGAATCGGTGTTTTCACTAGATATATCAATATGCTTCTTTCTCTATATAATATCGCTCTATAACCCTTAATATTATTACTTTAAGCATCCTCATTACCCCTTTCCTATTCAGCTTTATTTTCTCACCCTTTCTCTTCTAATCTTTCCATCCCTTCCTCTTCTAATCATTTCAACCACTCGTCCTATTCCGCCTCGTTTTCGTTTACGCGCTTTTCTCCCGATACAACCCAATAACTTTCCATCATTATTTATCACACTCTCACTTACCGATGAAACACAACGTTTCATCGCATTTATTTTTCTTTTTATCAAATTATAGCTTTGTTTCGTCTTACTTCTCCTTGAAATTTTACCACGCTCATAAGTCTCTCCATTACTCTTAATAATTTTCACTGTTATGCCTGCTCCTACGATCGCTGCTTTTATTTCTCTATCGCTATTGTTACCAAAATTCTGTATTTGCCTTTTATTTCCAACTTTATCACACGCACTACATGTGCTCTTTGGCTCTTGTCAATTTTTCTCTCTTTTCTATCGTTTGCTCTCTAACTCTAATCTCGTAAGCACGCCGAAAAGAGATTTTTAAAAGAAAACAAGAAAGCATGTTTTGGCGAAGACCTGTTATAATATACAAAACAAACGAATAAACAAATGCGAAAATAAAAAGAGAAGAATACATTCTCTGATGCTATTCGTAGGGTGGCGGCGGCGGTGGCGGAGGAGCCTGTGGTGGTGGTGGTGGTGGTGGTGATGGTGGTGGTGGTGTTTTGTGAATTCCGAAACAAGAAAGAAAATAGCAAAAATAGAAATTATGATAATAATGACATTAATAATAATAATAATGATGATGATGATGATGATGATGATGATAGCAACAACAACAACAAAAACAACAATGCGATGATGAAATTATAGTAGAAAAGTAGCAGTTGCGGTGGTAGTAGTAGTAGTAGTAGTAGTAGCAGCAGTAGTAGTAGTAGTAGTAGGTGGCGGCGGCGGTGGTGGTGGTGGCGGTGGTGGTGGTGGTGGTGGTAGTGGTGCTGGTGGTGGCGGTGGTGGAGGAGTTATAGGAATGAAGTACTTAAACACCACTATTTACTGTAGATCTACTAATTGCAAATTGCACTGTTTCCCCAACGAACACGCATTGTGCACGAACACACAAAAGCACACACACTCACAAATATACATACATACATACATACATGCTTAGATACATGTATGGATGTATATGTACTTATATGTGTGTTATATGTATTTATTCACATATATGTGTGTGTGTGTGTGTGTTTGTGTGTATACGTATGTTTATATTATATATATATATATATATATATATATATATATATATATATATATATATATATATATATATATATATATATATATATATATATATATACATATATATAAATATATACATAAACACATATATACATATACATAAATATATACATAAACACATATATACATATACATATATATATATACATATATATATATATATATATGCATATATATATGCATATATATATATATATATATATATATATATATATATATATATATATATATATATATATATATATATATATATATATATATATATATATATATATATATATATATATATATATATATACATATATATATACTCACACACATGTGCATGCGTGTGTGTTTATGTATATGTACATATAAGTATATGCATTCATATACACACACACATATATGCCCATGCATACACACACGTACATATATTAAAAGCAAGAAGGACCTAACAGAATGCAATGACACAAACATACGCAAGCCATAAAAACACACACGACAAAACAAATAAACAAACATTGATAAACAAAAGTAATACAAACATATAAACATGAAAATATTCCATGTAACTCTTTGACAAGAAGTGGCTTTTGGCCAGGGAATATAACAAATGCTGAAGAAACGCTGAAGAAATTCTTGTTATAACATCATGCAAAAATCTGCGGGTGATTTAGTGTTTTATGTTTACGTTAATTAAAGATTATTATGAAGAGAAACAGAAAGAGAGAGAGAAAAGAGACAGAGAATGAGTATTTGTGTAAGATATAGAGAGAGCGTGAGAGATAGAAACGTATTGAAAGAAAAGAAAAAATGGCGGTTTTCTTTTTTTAGCTTCTTGTTTCCCCGAAAGAAAATACATAGAGTTTTAAAAACCTAATTTCTGTATTAACTTATAAAAATATGCTAATGTGTCTCCAATATACAATAGATGACTTGATACGTGTTCGCAATCATCATCGTCGTCGTCGTCGTTGTCGTCGTCTTCATCATCATCGTCATCATCGTCAGCCTCATCATTGTCGCCTTCGTCATCATTATCACCATCATCGAATGCTCATGTACACAAGAAATATGAGTGGGGGAGTGGGTGTAAATGAAGATTTTGCAAGTATTTGTGTGTGTGTGTTTCTGTGTGTTTGTATGTGTGTGTGTGTGCGTGATTGTGTGTGTGTGAATGTGTGTAGAAAGTTGATTAAATATACACACGCATATTTGCGTGCTTTGGCCATGCACTCTAAATAGTTTGTCTACATGTGTGCGAGTATTTGTGATATACATACATGTGTCTATGTATGTGTATTATATATATATATATATATATATATATATATATATATATATATATATATATATATATATATATATATATATAGGTACATGCATTCGTACATGTATGCAAACACACACATATACATATCTACATGCATAATTCCACGCATATATAGATATATATATATATATATATACACATACAAACAAATTTGTATTCGTATTTATGAGAAGAATGCGTATGCTTTAACATACGTACAGACATACAGGTTATGTGTGTTTATGGTAGGAGGTGGGGGCGTACAGTATATTTCGAAAGAAACCAAAATGGCGGTATGGATACGGTAAAAAAAGAAAAAGGAATTTGTGTTTAAAAGCTGCATCTTCTGTAATTTTTCTTAAATAACATTTACTGCTATCATCACGAATAACAAATTTTGTTTTTATTTTATCATTTTGTTGTAATTCTTTTTGACTCGTTCATTTGTTTATAATGTTGTTGTTGCTGCCGTTGCGACTGCTGCTGTTGCGACTGCTGCAGTTGTTCTTCTTGTTGTTGTTGTTGTTGTTGCTTATTTATTTACTATTTTGAATCTGGTCCTGTCAAAGTGGCAATTTAATATTAAAACTTGTAGTTGTCATCGCAAAGAAGTTCTTGTTAAATCTTTGCACAAACAACACATTATTATCATTATTATTACTATTCTTATTATCATTATAATTATTATTATTGTTGTTATTATTATTATTATTATTATTATTATTATTATTATTATTATGAATGCTATCATTTTTGTGGTTGTTGTTATTATCATTATTAATATTACAGTTGTTATCGACGCATATAGATTTGAAGACATTCTACGACAAATAATTAACATGTTGATGTCCCAAAACAGACACATACATACACATAATACTTAGATATACATACACACATTTACATATAGAAAGACAGACAGATAGAAAAACAGGCAGAAAGATTGATAGGATGAGGAGGAGAGGAAGGAAAAGGAGGAGGAGGAGGAGGAGGAGGAGAAATGAAGAAGAAGTAGAAGAAGAAAAAGAAGAAGAAGAAAAAGAAGAAGTAGAAGGAGTAGGAGGAGGAGGAGGAGGAGAAGAAGAAAGAAGAAGAAGAAGAAGAAGAAGAAGAAGAAGAAGAAGAAGAAGAAGAAGAAGAAGAAGAAGAAGAAGAAATCGATACATATATATCGGAATATATAAAGATGACTGCTCAAAAACATATATGTGCAAATGTGAGTGTGTATATATATATATATATATATATATATATACATGCATACATATATATGTGTATGTATGAGTGTGTGTATATGTATAGGTGTTTGTATATATTAATCTATATAGAATAATCTCTTTTAAGGACGTATTGAACGCAGGGCTATTTTCTAATCTTCTAAATGTTTTCTCATATTTGCTCTTGCAGGAGTTGTTTGGGAAAACTAAATTTCGCTAATTCATCGATATCAAATATTCACTACTATCCCAACCAAATCTTCCGGAAGCGGACTAGTTTTAACTTCTTTACTATCCATTTCTATATTAGAAGTTCTGTGTATACAGATTTATACCGTCAGAATTTAATTGACAGAGCTTTAGAGTTCGCCGTCATTGGATTTGTGCTTGTGACATATGTATGTTGTATGTTAACAGTCGCTTTGTATTGCGATATTGATATTACAATCATAAACCATTGTGTGTTCCTGTGAGGAATTCTATAAAGTATGGTAATATTTCCTGTTAATATTTTATTTCTGTTTTCCTTTCGTGTGTGGTGTAATATAGAGCAGATGCCCCTTGTTGTTAATACATGGGAAATCTACTGAAGAGTGTTGTTTAATCAATGTAACACGTGGAATATCTATATTTGTATGTACGTATGAATGCATATTGATAGATAAATAGATAGATAGATAGATAGATAGATAGATAGATAGATAGTAACTATGAACCAGAATAGAGTCGAGAACCGACGGTCCCATGTGGCACGCTTGATAATTGTTAAGAGCTTCGTCTATTTATGAAACTATTGGTAGCCTTGTTAAACCACAAATAAATAATAGCTTACATATATAGGCGCAGCAGTGGCTGTGTCGTAAGAAGCACGCTTCCCATCTACATAGTTCTAGGTTCAATCCAACTGCGTGACGTGTTGAGCAAGTATCTTCTACTATAGCCTTGGGCCGACCAAAATGTGTGTGTGTGTGTGTGTGTGTGTGTGTGTGTGTGTGTGTAATGATATACTATTTTACTATTTTAAAATGTTTCAGCTGCAAAGCTGCGGTTATGCTGGAGCACCACCGTTGACTGAGTTACACCATTATTTGGAAGCTCCTCTGATATGTGGCATTTGGTCAATAGAGGAGTTTGATGCTGCTGCCCTCATCTGCGTTACCTGCCTGTAGGTACGCTCGTCTAGAACCCGTATCAAGAAGAGATCAAGTTTTGTTTCAAAGACACTTACATCCATACCATGCAGGTCTCTCAGGCATTTCGGAAAGATATTAAAAAGCTGTGGGCACTTGGAACCCAAGCTGTTGCAGCATCTGGTTCTGTATTTTGATGGTGATGTTGGGATTTCTAGCACTATACAGTGGCACTATACAGTGGCACTATACAGTGGCACTATACAGTTCTGCAGTTTGAGTAAGTTTCAATGCCAAAGGTTGGTACAAGGCCTTCTAGGATTTTCTACATGTATATCACTGCATATCTCTCCCGCCTTCGTTCCAAGGAGTCTTTCCCAGTAGTTGGCATTGAGATGATTTTCTTAGTGTAGCTTCGTTGAATTGCTTCGAGCTTCGCCATGAAAAAGCAGTCAAATTCAAATCTTAACTCTAAAACCACTATAAATGTTCATAAAGAACCAGGAGAGAAAACGAAGAGACAGAATAAACTAGCAAAAATTACTGGATAATTCCAGATCCCGGATACATATATATATATATATATTAGTTTATCACAGAAACGTATAGATATTTAAATGAACCTTTTTAAATAAGAAAATGAATAAAAATTTACGTGCAAATGTTTTAATTTAAAGTCATTCCAATTCATACATAGAAATTCCTACCTACAGTTGTATCCTTACACAATTCTTTAATTTCAGAAATAAAATTCCATATTCGAATCCAGTGAATTGGATATATCCCCAGGGAGAATTTCAAAAGGAAGTTATTTAACAATGTGTTGGTTGACCTACGAACTTAGAAGTGCTTGATTTTTCTTAACGCAAGCATTCCGTAGAAACTGTCATTGACCATGCTTTTAAGGATCATTTCTTAAGTATGTGTCGCAACGGTATCTGATTCTATTGAGCGGATCAACAACATCACGATGATGTGAGATTGGGTCCTGAACGTGAAACAAGTTTTTCTCTATCGTTGGTTCCTCGCCTCTAACGAATGTGAGAAATCCAATGAAGATCGTTCTTGAGCGGTTTAATAACTTCTTAAGAGGAACTCAATACTTTCTGTTCTTTTCCAGGGCGGTGAGCTGGTAGAAACGTTAGCACGCCGAGCGAAATGCTTAGAGGTATTTCGTCTGCTGTTACGTTATAAGTTCAAATTCCGCTGAAGTCGACTTTGCTTTTCATCCTTTCGGGGTCGATAAATTAAGTACCAGTTACGCACTGGGGTCGATGTTTGTCCCCTCGATGTTTAGCCCCTTGTGGGCAATAAAGAAATAAGAAGCTCTCATTGCCACGTGTATACGAAAATAAACACATTTAACACATCCATGCTCGTGCCAATATGATGCACATTAGTTCATTGATGGTGTTATGGTAGTTGAGATATAGACATTATCGAGAGTAAAAGAATAGGAGACAAAATTAGTGAATAGGTGAGAATGTTGTAGATTAATTGTTATGTTGAGAGCAACTAGACACGTCAATTCGTCGCGCATATGCCTGTCGATAATACAACGGATTAACAAAATATATCATATCAAACTCCACCCAAATCCATCCAAAATTGCTACGCTAATCAATGTTTACTCAAATACACGGTCTATACGTATCAAGTAAACACCAACAGAATCCACATTGCCAGATTTTACCTACAGAAAATCTATCTATCTATCTATCTATCTATATATATATATATATATATATATATATATATATATATAAACAAAGAGAAATTACTAGTAACAGGTAATTTCAAAGGGAATGGAAAAATAAAAACTTTTACCTTGTATTTACGGTTATACCTATAGGTTTCGAATTGTTTTAGTAAATAAAATAATTTACTAGGCAAATTCTCGTCAGTAACCGAGCCATCCAAGAGTAACCTATAATTATGAAAACAATAGCACGTGTTCCATCCTTATAAGTTATAATTTTTTTCCAAAATCCACTACGCAAGCGCAGTCTCGCAGAAAATGAAAAATGCCGAAACTAACTTTGAAAAGCCAATATCAATACTTAGACATATATATAGGGTAGCAAACTTTTACAAATTTCAGTAGCCCATACCGCTCA
>NC_142937.1:22866525-22876525 GCF_046866305.1 Octopus bimaculoides
ATATGATGGAAGGAGAAGGAGAGAGTTGCAAAGCAGATAGATAGATAGATAGATAGATAGATAGATAGATAGATAGATAGAAAGATAGATAATACATACATACATACACACATACGTACGTACATACATACATACATACATACATACATACATACATATATACATGCATATTTTGATAGACGGTGCGCACATTTATATTCGTGTAAAACTTGAGTTTCTGGAATCAGTAAATTAGAATATACGTGCTTTTATTACTTCATAAATAAGGACATGCGTAATAAATGAAATGGGATTCGGAGGCATTCATACCTTTATTCAATTCGAAGTCATTAGTATCGTACGTTAAATGAACTAAAACGACGGAATAAGAAACCGTTATTCTCTCTCAGCGTGGCTAGTATTTTGGCCAGCTTTCATAGTTTTATATTATTAATGATGATAAGTTTATCTGTATGCGATACCGAATGCCAGACACTATTTTAAACACCTTTTAAAGTTGTCTCTACCTATTGTCTATAGAAATTAGAGCCAGCACTAATTTGTTACGACGTGTCGTGTACAAATACGACTATGTGAACAATGCGATCGAAGATAGGAAAACAGGTAATGGGTGTATATAAATTTTTCGGGAGGTGTCGTTACTTCTTCAGCATCAGTGTTATGAAATCCGGATAAGTTTTTGATTTAATCTTACATAGAAGCAGATATGATCTACTTTTGCGGTTATAGCCGCAAAACTGGAGCATGTCTGCTTCTACGCAAGATTAAATCACAAACTTATGATTTCATAATATTGAGTCGTGGTTAGCGAAGCGAAACCGGTCGACTCTGTACATATTGTAATGTATTAAATAATCTTCATCTCCACAAACAAGGTTTCTGTGTTTTTTCACCTTAAATCTTATTTTATATTTACCATCACGTGGAATCTCCCTCCGAATTTTTCACGTGTTTTAGTCTAACATATCGACCCCAGGACTTATTCTTTGTAAGCTGTACTTCTTCTACCGTTCGTTTTTGCCGTTCGTTTTACACACATATGTATACTCATAGAGTAAAGACCCACCTTCAGTCATGCATGACCATGGCCTTGCACCTAGAAAGTAACCATCTGACGCACAAGTAGTGGTAAGGTTATTTTGGGAAGACCCGTAGTCGCCCATGCATACCAGCCTCTCCCCTCCATGCTACTGATGTTATTCAAGGGAAAGGCGAAGGCCGATTCCGTTTCGCACCAGTGACGTCGCAACTCATTTCTAAAGATGAGTGAATTGGAGCAAAGTGAAATAAAGTGTCTTGCTCAAGAACACAACACATAGCCCGGTCCTGGAATCGAACTCTAATCACTGACCCACGCGCCTTCACATACACACACACTCATACACAAATACACACACATAGATAGATATAGAAGTGAATATGTATGTGTCCATGCGTCCGTGCGTCCGTGCATGTGTGTGTGTGTGTGTGTGTGTTTGTGTATGTGTGTGTCTGTATACAATGAATTCGCACACAGTTACCATTTACCAGATTCGTTTACAAGCTGTTAATCAGCCTTAGCTTAAGGTTCCCTGTCTCACTGCGTGGAATCCAACTCAAAACTACATAGCTGTGATGTTTAGTTTTTGTTCTTTCAATTTCTTTAATGATATTAGGGTGTAATATGTAAGAGAAACTTCGCTGCTACTCTTTGTGGCGAAACCCCTACAGACTTCTTGGCGCTTCGCACAAATTCTTAGCGCTTTGTGGTTCCTTACTCTGTCATCCTTGTCGTACATAAGTTTTAGCTGACGATATTGTCTGCAGAGCTATAATATATTTGTCAATTCCAAATTCGATAAAACTACAATAGGTTATATACTATAATACTTGTTTAGTAAATCTGATACTTTTTAATATCCGGATTCTCAGCAAATTAATAAATTTCTAAGCGATATATACATTGGCATATTATTTATTTATTTATTATAGAGACTGCTAATTAAATGATGTATGCAATAAATTATTTTCTTGGATTTTCTAAAGCAGTTTTATGAAACAAGCAAACCAAAGAAAAAAAATGCCAAAAATCTCTTTACAGTATTAGAAAATCTTGAAAGACGGTTAACTGGCAGAATCGTTAGCACTCCAGGCAAAATACTTAGCGGTATTTTTTCTTTCCATCTTTACGTTCTGCGTTCAAATTCGGCCGAGGTCGATTTTCATCTTTCAGTCTTTCGGGAGCGATAAAATAACTACCGGCTGTGCACAGGGGTCGATGTAATCGACTTATCTCCTCCCCGAAAACTGTTGCCCTTGCGCCAAAATTTGAAACCAAAGACGGCCATCTGGCAGAATCGTTACCACTTTACCAGCATTTCGTCTGTCTTTACGTTCCGAGTTCAAATTCCATCGTGGTCGACTTTGCCTTTCATCCTTTAGGGATCGATATATTAAGTACCAGTTAAGCGTTGGGGTCGATGTAATCTACTTACACGCTTCCCCCAAATTACTGGCCTGATGCCAAACTTTGAAACTAACATTAAAATATCTTGTAGCGGATGCAGGGAATTCGAAGGATTGGGGGTGATGCAAATGTTGGCAAATTAATTGCAAAGGAATATTGATTGTTGTGAAGAATGATATCATTACATCAGGAACGTTTTAGCAGCATTATATGCACCCCACCCCCCGGGGGAAATGAAAACACAAGGACGTAAAGTATTTATATATTGACAGCAAGCCGCTGCATATATAGATCTCAGTTGGGCCCCTAGACTCGTGAGTCCCCAGGGCTACATCCCAATGCGCTTTTGCCTTAAGACAACATTGCATTATTGGCGAGTGTTGGAATGTGGAATCCAAGAATAAAAAATGAGATATTTTATATAACTTAACGCTTAAATTATGTTACACTGGTGGGTGTAGTGAGAAGCCTTTGACACTTCATGGAGTCGTGGTGGCGCCATTATAAGTAAGGTGTATTCGACATTTCTTGTTTTAAAACTGGGTGAGCTCGTTCCTATTCAGGTCTGAAAACATCGAGAAAGAAGAAAGAAGAATGGACCGAAGTTTTATTTTTATTTCTAACAGAAACTGAAACTTAAAAGAAAATTTCTTCTTCGGTCGCGCTGCTTTCGCAGATTCCCATGATTCTCTGTCACTATCCAATTTCATTATTATGAATCTGAATCGGGAGCTTGAGTCATAATGAATCTTTCATTAATTGATTACTCAACCATGGATTGCACTCCTATGGATGCATTGCAGTTACTCACTTGTTAGAGGTTGGTGATCCTGACCGTTGATCTTCTCGGATTCTTCTGCTCAGCATCAATGTAAAAAGCATTGTTGGATCAGTTGAACTCTTCCTCCACTGATTCACAATCTAACAACACTAAAACGGAATCAAACACTTAAGTGTTGACAATTTTAAACAGATGTATGATAGTTAAACTGAAAGCTGTTCTTAGGTGACATTAACCCTGAGCTGGTAGACACAATATCTAGACAAGCTCATATATATGTAAATGATAAACTTCTGGAAAGTTTTACAGATTTTACAGTTCCAGTGATGCATGTATGTGTGTGTGTGTGGGGGGGGGGGGGTGCGTGTGTGTGTACCTATTTATGCATGTTCGTTTAGTGTTTACTGTCGGAAAAGGAATATTCAGTATCACACGAAATACTAATAATATTTTATATTTTACTCGTGTCTATCTCGTGATACTTTCCCTGAAAATCCTGTGCACCTACAGGTAAAACTCAGAGTAGCAAGGGACCAATATGAATCTAGAGTGAGATAGATAGATAGATAGATAGATAGATAGATAGATAGATAGATAGATAGATAGATAGATAAAGTTTCGCTTAGTTACCATATCTTATGCGACATTGCAGTAATAAGGATATTGAGAAATTTTAGTTTTATATTTCGTATTTTCCGTTATATGTATAGATAGATGAGTGTGTGTGTGTGTGTGTCTGTGTGTGTCTGTGTGTGTGTGTGTGTGTGTGTGTGTGTGTGTGTGCGTGCGTGCGTGCGTGCGTGCCTGCGTGTACGCGTGCGCGTTTGCTTATTAAAACTGAAAGCTAAAGCTAATCTTTAGACAATTAGAAGATTGATAAATATATTCTCCGCTAAAAGTATCGAGTAATCCTTCTCTTCAATGCTAAATTGTGTTCATATATAACCTGACATAAAAACAAATATGTGTATATATATATTTATATATATGTGTCTGTGTATGTGTGTGTGTATGTATGCATGTATACATAAGTTAGAGATAAATAGATAGGTAGATTTATATGTGTGTGTGGGTATATATATATATATATATATATATATATATATATATATATATATATATATATATATAAAACTACATACATACACATATTGATATATGTATGCATATATACATATACACATAGATACATACAAACATACATACATAATCCTTACATGCATATATGCACGCATGAATTTATATTCGTGTTCGCATCTCAGATTGCGTGCGCGCATGCGTATGTGCATGTGGCAGTATTTTAGTGTATTATCGTCTGCCCGTCACTGTTTACTTCTACAATATTAAAAAACATTTTATGTATTTATTGTTGAAAATTTCGATGTCATTTTCTTTTTAGCAACTTTAATTAATTTTTGAATCTTAAACTTTGATGTTGGGTATTTATAAGAACACTTTTAGGCAATTGATCCGAAGTTTTTGATAATAATTTCAAACCGACGGTGTAACGCACAAAAATGTATTTTAATTATCAACCACGTTTTTTTCTTTTCTATGACGAAGATATTTATGGACTTATGAATCTCTGAATTCTATTATTATTATTATTATTATTATTATTATTATTATTATTATTATTATTATTATTATTATTATTATTATTATTGATATTCAACATCATCATCAACCGCATCGTTATTATTGTTTTGTTAGTGGAGTTTATTTTGCGTTATCCATAGTTTTCTCGTTGCTTTTTTTTCTCTCTCTCTATCTCGTCTTGATATTGTTTTGTGAAATATTATTAAATTTAGACTTCGTCTTCTAACTCGTCAATC
The DNA here is from genome assembly GCF_046866305.1 of Octopus bimaculoides. Classification (NCBI taxonomy): domain Eukaryota; kingdom Metazoa; phylum Mollusca; class Cephalopoda; order Octopoda; family Octopodidae; genus Octopus; species Octopus bimaculoides. Next base: position 22,871,588 of record NC_142937.1, read on the forward strand.
AGTACGTGTTTTAATGAGTTGCATAATTAAAATACGACTGTTCAAGATCTCTAAAAATTGTCAATTGTATAAAATGAAATCAAATATAATAAATATATTACAATCTTCTTCTTCGATAAATAATAAAACCAACAGACATTTTCAACAGGAAGAGTGGCTAATAATAAGAACAAAAAACCATAATTTTCTTAGGATCTTGTCACGCTAAAAGATATTTCTAATAGTCTAACAGAAATCGAAAATGAAAAGAACTATGAGTTAAAAATATAACAACTACTTTACTTTCGATCCACTTATGGAAAATAAGTATCGAATATTTTTTTCCCCTGGATAAACGCCAGTTACTGAAGGTTTCATTCCGTGATTTTTTTTCATATATATATATATATATATATATATATATATATATATATATATATATATATATATATATATATATATATATATATATATATATATATATATAATGGCTGTGTGGTAAGAAGCTGGCTTCCGAACTACATGTCTCCGAGTACAGTCTTCTACTATGGCCTGGAGACGACCAAGGCCTTGTGAATGGAATCTGATAGACGAAAACTGAAAGAAGCCCGTCGTAGTTATATATATATTTATATATGTGGTGTGTGTGTGTGTGTGTGTGTGTGTGCGCGCGCGCAGTGTGTGTGTGTGTGTGTGTATGAATGTGTGTATGTTTCTTATATTGTTGTTCGTTTTCTCTTACTTGTTTCACTCCTAAGACTGTGGACAAGCTGGGGCACCACCGTGAAGGATTCAGTCGAATAAATCGTCCGGACTGCTCATGTACGAGTCTCGTATTCTCTCGGTCTCTGTGCCAAACCTCACTAAGCTATACGGGGACGTAAATAAAACGACACCGTTGGTGAGGTGAACAAACACACAAAAGAAGGTATACACACGCACACATTTAGGGACATAAATAAAACGACACCGGATGTGAAGTAGTGAGGTGAACAAACACAAAAAAGAAGGCATACACACGCACACATTTAGGGACATAAATAAAACGACACCGGGTGTGAAGTTGTGAGGTGAACAAACAAAAAAGAAGGCATACACACGCACACATTTAGGGACGTAAATAAAATGACACCGGTTATGTAGTGATGAGGTGAACAAACACAAAAAAAGAAGGCATACACACGCACACATTTAGGGACGTAAATAAAATGACACCGGTTATGTAGTGATGAGGTGAACAAGCACAAAAAGGAGGCATACACACGCACACATTTGGGGACATAAATAAGATGACACCGGTTATTAAGTGCTGAGGTGAACAAACACAAAAAAGGAAGGTATACACTCGCGCACATTTATGCATATAAACACATACGACTGTAGTCTTCTACTCAGTTTCCGCCTACTAAATTGACACACGAGCACGACAAAATGGACGACTACAAACACGACCACGATAGACTCTGCAAGAAGTGGAAGACAAGAACGAGCAACACTACGAGGAGGGAGACGAGAACGTGCACGAGAATGACAACGTGCCAAATAACGAACACCAGCACGGATGCGAGTACGTGCTCGAACGCGACAACGGGGACGAGCACAACAGCGAAGGCGAACAGGACTACGGGAACGAGTACGTTCATGACTACGAGCAAGACTACGAGGACAAGTACGCGCTCGACAACGTAGAGGCGTATGGTTACGACTACGAACAAGACTACGAGGGCGAGCGTGACAACGAGTGCCAGCACGAGCTGGAACTGGAACAGGACTACCAGCAGAGCACGAGCAGAGCACGAGCAGAGCACGAGCAGAGCACGAGCAGAGCGAAGTTGAACACAGCAACCAAGATGAGCAAGAGTGGTGTTCGTTTCGGCTGCTTGTTTCCTCACTTCAAATGCCTCAAAGGCTTTCCTTGTTAGTGGACTTAAATCCATCATCCATGTTTAACACTTGGCTCCTTAACTGTCTCCAAAATGGAAGCCACTCTATATCTCAGGCATTGAGATCTTGTATTCGGTCTGAACATATCTCCCCCTTCTCTCTCTCTCAGTCACTCTCTCAGTCATCCTCTCTCACTCTTTCTTTGTCCTTCTCTCTCTGCTACTCTCTCTCTCTTTCTATCTATCTATTTATCTATCTATCTATCTGTCCGTTTGTTTATATCTTTTCCCTTTTCTATGTCTTTCTCTCTCTCTCACTTTCTGTCTGGCTTTCTCTCTGAATGTCTGTCAGCCTCTCTTCTCTATATCTTACACATACTCTAACTCTTCCCCTCACTTTCTGTCTCCCTCATTCTTTCTCTCTGTCTAGCTATCTGTCTGTTTGTCTATATCTCTCTTTCTCTATGTCATTCTCTCTCTCTGTCTATCAATCTATCTATCTATTTATCTCTGTCGCTCACTTTCTCGCACATTATATCTATCTCTCTGTCTATTGATCTCTCTCCCTCTCAGTTACTCTCTTTCTCATTCTCTCGTTCTCTCTCTCACTCTTTTTGTATGTCTCTTTCTCCTCTTCTATGTATTTCTCTCGCTCTATTTCTGTCTATCTCTCACTCTCTCTTTCTCTATCTATCTCTCCGTTTGTCTGTCTCTCTCAATCTTCCATATCTTTCTCTCTCTCTCTCTCTCTCTCTCTCTCTCTCTCTCTCTCTCTCTCTCTCTCTCCTCACTCTTTTTCTCTCTTCACATCTCTCTATCTTTGCCTCCTTCTGTCTCCTCCTCCTCTCTCTCTCTCTCTCTCTCTTTCCTTCTCTCTCTCGCCTGTCTCAGAGCATGATCATCGCCTCTTGTCTGACTAAACGATTAATAACTCAAAAGAAGAAAGGAAAAAAACACAACACTCATGATTTTATTTTTTGGTATTGCTTCGGGAACTGGTTGGGGTTAAAAAAGATAAACATATCCCGATAGATGAGGAGCCCTCAAAACCGAATGTTAACACAACCGATTGTAACAAAATGGACACCATGAAAATAACTTTAACATTCAAGTGGTGGAGATAAACCAAGATGGCAGACGATCTCTGTATATTTAACCGCTGGGGAAAGACGTCTACTCAGTTCTTTTTGAATAGCACACCTAACGAAAATTTATTTTGAACCTTTTTAGTAGTACGACTGTGTGAAGATGAGCGAACAGCCTGCTCTAAACATAGGAAAAAATTTTATCTATTATTTTTGACTGATTTCAATAATTAGATTGCGGCCATGCTGGAGCACTGCCTTGAAGAACTTCAGTCAAATGAATCGACCCCAGTACTTGTTTGTTAAGCCCGATATATTTCTATCGGTTTCTTTGGCCACACCGCTAATTTACGAGGACGTGGCCACATCAATAGCACTTGTCAAACGGTGATGAGTGACAAACACACACACACACACACACACACACACACACACACACACTCTCTCTCTCTCTCTCTCTCTCTCTCTCTCTCTCTATATATATATATATATATATATATATATATATATATATATACACACATATGTATACATATATGTAAAGGCACATGGCTCAGTGGTTAGAGCGCTGAGCTTACAATCGTGAGGTTGTGTTCTTGAGCAAGACACTTTATTTCACGCTGCTGCAGTTCACTCAGCTGTAGATTTGAGTTGCGACGTCACTGGTGCCAACCAGTATCGGCCTTTGCTTTTCCCTTGGATAACATCGGTGGCGTGGAGAGGGGAGGCTGGTATGCATGGGCGACTGCTGGCTTTCCACAAACAAACGTGCCCGGACTTGTGCCTCGGAGGATAACTTTGTAGGTGCAATCCCATGGTCATTCATGATCAAGAGGAGTCTCCTCATACATACATACATGCATACATACATTGACCGTTGACTGAACACTATTCAATTTTTTTTCTCCGTGTTTTTCTCCTTGTCTCCGTATTCTTTCTGTTGAAGAGCGTAGCTCGAAACGTCAAAGACTTTTCGTATTCCCGAGCGTCATACTAATATATCCTTTTGTTATTTACACCACCTGTCCTCGTCTGTTGTTATTATTTGTATATTCTCCCATATATATATATATATATATATATATATATATATATATATATATATATATATATATATATATATACATATCGGAGAGTTCGCTTGAAGCATTGTGTATTGTTTGTAAAGAATAAAAAGTTTTTAATGGTACAACAATGCACTGTAATACAAAAAAAGAAATATATACCTGTTGTAATTTAGTTATCCATAGTCCGATGATATTTCGGAATACAATTCCTTCTTCAAAAAGTCGTTGGAAAGCCGATTTTAGCAGCGACTCCATCTAAGAATGTCTGGAGAAAGAATTGTATTCCGGAATATCATCGGACTATGGATAACTAAATTACAACAGGTATATAGTCCATTTTTTTGTATTATAGTGCATTCTTGTACCATTCAAAACATTTTATTCTTTAGCGTTCATACACACATAATTTTTCTCGTCTGGCCGTAAAGCCTTTTCTGTTTGTTTTCCTGTCTTGTTTTTTGTCCGCCACTACATTCCTCCATGGCAAGATTTAATTTGCGTATACAAATTTAATCTGCGGTCCATGGGATGAGCCGTTTTAACGATCCGTCCTGCCCAAGCTCGTCGAAACGCCGGTGTTAAAACGTGGGTAGCTGATGAAGTAGAATGTTCTCTATGTGGCTTGTGTGTTTTCTCGTCTACGTTTTGTTTGCAATGTCCTGTACCCAGATATGCACCTATACATACAGGTGGATGTCGGTATGCACATACCTGTACGTATATATGCATATACTCATTTACTATTTGTTTATATATATATATATATATATATATATATATATATATATATATATATATATATATATATATATACACCGGGCTTTTTTCAGTTTCCGTCCACCAAATCCACTCACAAGGCTTTGGTCAAACCGACGCTATAGTCAAAGATATTTGCCCAAGGCACTTCGCGGTGGGCCTGAACCC